>NW_026294606.1:12140957-12323745 GCF_007827085.1 Peromyscus californicus insignis
TGTGCACCCTGCATCTGGCTCTTCACACGGGTGCTGGAACACAGATGTGCGCCCTGCATCTGGCTCTTCACACGGGTGCTGGAACACAGATGTGCGCCCTGCATCTGGCTCTTCACATGGGTGCTGGAGGTTACACTCAGGTCCTCCTTTGTGCTCTGTGCCCTGCTTAGCTTAAACTACCAACTTGACACAGCCTAGAGTCACCTGAAAGGGACTCTCAATTGGAAGATTGTCAGGATCAGATCAGCCTGCAGGCAAGTTGGCCTTGGGGGTGAGGGCATGCCAACATATACATGTAATTTTGGACATATGCATATAGTTCATGTTTATGTGGGTACTGTGGGCATTTGCATGTGCATGCATGTTGTATATGTGTTTATACATGCATTTGCATAGCTATATACACATGCAAGCAATGCTTGTCTAGCCACACATGAATGCATATATATGTATGATTATATGTAGTGCATGCATGTGTCATGCATGCACGTATACATGCATTTGTTCCTGCCCATAACTTCCTTTATAACAGAGGAGCTCAGAGCTCTGGAACCTTTTCATTCTCTGCTGCTTGCTTTCAGGTTATCTTCATGGACAGTGGCAAAGCCCTGCCACCCCAGGTGATCTCTGGGTCTCCTTGTCCCACTTTCTATCAGGTTAAGTTTGGGTTGTCAGGTCCTCAGCCCATGAATCCTGGACACAGATGTTCCCCAACAAGACCGGGCTCTCCTCGCAGGCTTCCTCCTGTGTCAGGACTTCACTACAAGCTCTGGGCTCTGTTCCTACCCACATGTAGCCGTAGGGCCGAGGACTCAACATTTCACAAGCAGGTTGCACTGGTGAAGGTGCTGGCTGACTCTGGTTGAGGGATTAGCCCGTTGTATCTGATCCTCTTCCATAAAAAAGTCATTACAAAACTAAGAGTAGATCTTTATTAAAAACAGTTCTGAAATAAACTGGAAATACTGTCCTGTTACTGGTGGGGACGCTTGCTGGCACTGACAACCAGGACTTCACTCTGCAGGGAGAAACACAATCACAAGGGCTGGCATTCCCGTGGAGTCACTGTCTGGCATGTGAAGCAGGGCTGGGTGCAGGGAAGACATGTCCCAATGCACACACAGACCATTTTAATGATTGGCTGGATGGGGGGTTTGCTGGAGGGATATTCGCTCCTGCATGAGGTACTTGGTGTTTGCAGTCAGCGGGGTGTGACTAGGCAGCTTGGGATGCTCCTTGTGCTCTGCTGACAAAGGGTCATAGGTAAAAGGCACACAGTGAGCCCAGCTGCCAGGTAGAAGGGGCTCCGGTCATCAGAGGCAGCTCGTGAAAAGAGACCCAGCTAAGGACCTTGGCTGGTTCCTGACCTTGCAAATTTCGAGCATCCTTAGTCTAGATCATCCAGGGAGGATCTGCCCTTGGTCCTGCCCTCCTCTGTGGCCCCAGAGGAGAGGATTAATCTTGACAGCAAGGCAGGATTTTCTCCAGATGAGAGTGCTGAACACTGGCCGCAGTGCGACTCCTGCACATGAGAACCTATCTTGGCCTTCCAGAGGAAGGCAAAGGCCCCGCCTCCATCCTGCTCAGTCCTATCTAGACAATGGTCAGTTCCAAACCCCTGGAAAGGAGGGACAATGCCAGAGAGGCCAGAGAGAACACAGAGGCTTCCACAGGGTTCTTACACACAGACTTCCCAACCTGCAAAGCGACCTTTTTCATAGCCCCACCCTGGGGACAGGGGAAGGCGGGAGCAGAGAACTTGCTCAGGTGTGGCACAGATGGTTCTGTCTCCATAACCAATACAGCGGCCCCTTGCTTTCCTGAATCTAGATCTGCAGGTGGTGGCCTGACCTATGAGACTTCATCCCCAATTCTGTGTTCTGTGGGTCAGCTCAGTGAGTTCAACATACAGGGATTCCCTTTTTAGCAAGAAGATTGATCTGTCGGCACAATTCCAAGACACATGGATGACTTCTAAGTACTTCTTAACCATGCTTTAACAGATGCTTGCCTTAGAGAGGCTAAGTTTATTGTGTCCGTAGTCTGAAAGGCACGATCGCACCCTCTCTCCATTCCTCACCCACCACCAGCAGGGCTTCCTGTACCATCCCTGCCTGTGTATGTCACAGTGTCTCAGAGTGAAGACCAGAGGCTCACATCTGTATATATTTCCAGACACAGAACAAATGTATGCAGCCTTTGTAATTTTAAGTCCTCAGCAAAAGTGCTACAAATGGGTGACACTTTGTGTATGATCAGAAAGTAAGCCACACATAAGCCAAGTCTAAAAGGATAGAGTGAAATTCTCAGGTCACATGTCCTCAGCTCAGAACTGCACTCAGCAAGGCTTAACTGTGGTAAAGATCAAATCTCTGGTTTTATTGTGAATTAAAATTCCATTCAGAAACTCATCTTGAGATGGCCTTGGTTACCATGTTGCCCTCTTGAGATGGCCTTGGTTACCATGTTGCCCTCTGCTCTGGTATGAATGTGTCCCCCCCCAGGGTCCATGTGTTGAAGATTCAGAGTCACTCGAATGGTGTTTGGAGATGGGGCCTTTGCGGGATGAGGTGGGGTCCTGAGGGGGCCCTGAGATGGGATCAGGGCTTTCATGAGAGGAGGACCAGCCTGAGACGGTCCAGCTGCTCTGTCAGGGCATCACACTGTTTAACCCTGTGGGAAGGTCTCTGTCTTGTGCCGCACCTCGCTGGGGGAGGTTCCAGTCTCCCAAGCAGAAAGGACGGACACAGGTCTAACAGATACATTCCTTTTCTCTGTACATTCCCTTCAAGGTGCTCAGTTACAGCAACAGAAAATCTCAAGATCCTGTCGCTCTTGAAATGTGAAATGCCCCTCCCCCCACCGAGGCTCGCATATTTGAACGCTTGGTCCCCGGCTGGTGGCACTCACTGTCTAGGAAGCTTGTGGGACCTTTGGGAGGTAGGGCCTGGCTGAAGGAAGTGGGTCACTGGGGTAGTGGCGGCTCTGAGGCCTTATAGCCTGACCCCAGGTCCTCTTCACCCTTTGCTTCCTGAGTGTGGATGCCAGGGGACCGTCTAGCTTCCTGCTCGGGCCGCCAAGCCTTTCCTTCCTGTTGCAATGTCTTTTCAGTCACGATGGCCTGTCCCAACCGGGAGCCCACACAGACCCTTCCTCCCTTCAATTGTCCGGTGTTTGTGAGCAATGAGAACAATACCTAACAGACGCGCAGGCCACCATGGACTCAGGAGGGATGCTGGGCTGCACTCCCTCTGCAGAAGGCAGGGAGTCTGACACACTCAACTCAGTCGCAGAGGGTCAAGGGAGCCAGCTTCCCTGGCAGCCTCCATCAGAGCGTTATTTACATCCCCTCCTGCAAGCATACAAGGACAGACTTCAAGTCCTTCTGCAGGAAGGCGGACTCCAGAGCCATGTCAGTGTGTCTCATCCGTGTGGTATTTCTGTCTCCAGCGCGAGTGCAAAAAACGGTGTCCAGGCTTGTTGTTTTCCTTAACCACCTTCGTGCTTGCCAGCTGCACAGGTGAGTTTTCTCTTTATTTCCTTTGCTTAAGTGCCACGGCACGTTCCCGATCTGCAGGAGAACATTGCAATCCTGGACCCGGAGGAACGGTAACGATGTGAAGATTTGGAAACAGTTCCCAAATGTAACCCATAATGAAAACCACACAGATGGAAACGAAAACCAGATAGATGAATCCGTGGGCCCCGAGGTCTTGCTGCTGCTCTGATTTTTGGGCCAGACCCACTGTGAAGGTGAGTCCTAGCATTGCTTAGCTCTCACCCTGGGCAGAGGGAGATGAAACTCTGAAAGCCAGTTCATCTGAATGAAGCTTCTGTGTCGCTTGAGGACCCAAGGTGGCCAAGGACAGGCACCCGAGAAGTTAGTTAACCACATCATAGTAGTAATTGCGAAGCCGCAGTTCTACAGCTGTGAATCCGGGCCTGTTCTCTACCCTGAAGGAGGAAGAGATGCATGTATTAGTGTTTGTAGATAAGTCGGTGGAAACATGATTAAGTCACTGCCCCCTGGTGGTGAATGCTGGTCACTGCACCCTGCACCAGCATGGTCAGAATGGTCTCTTCCCACTCCCAAACTACAGAACTCAAGCCTGAATTTTACAAGAATCCAAGGACCCCTGTCCTTGTGAGCGGGAAGAATTCTGCACTGTGTTATGGAACATCTTCCATGTCTGAAGACAGCTAATTGATCCCTGTGCTATAGATGCATTAAACAGCTGACTCATAATACTGTGTGTTTTCTCATAAATGCGGGTAGATGTGTATGGAGGTGTGATTTAAGCGTGTGTGGAAGACAGAGGACAACTTTGGTGTCATTCCTCAGTGCTGGGGAAGTCTTTCTGTATGCTGTGAATGTGTTGCTCTGATTGATAAATAAAACACTGATTGGCCGGTAGCCAGGCAGGAAGTATAGTATAGGCGGTAGCCAGGCAGGAAGTATAGTATAGGCGGTAGCCAGGCAGGAAGTATAGTATAGGCGGGACAAGCAGAGAAGAGAATTCTGGGAAGTGGAAGGCTGAGTCAGGAGACGCTGCCAGCTGCCACTATGAGAAGCAAGATGTAAAGTACTGGTAAGCCACAAGCCATGTAGCAACTTATAGATTAATAGAAATGGGTTAATTTAAGATATAAGAACTAGATTGCAAGAAACCTGAGCCATTAGGCCAAACAGCTTAAATAATATAAGCATCTGTGTGTTTATTTGGGTCTGAGTGGCTGTGGGCCCAGGCAGGCCTGGAGATAACTCCAGCTACACCTCAGACACCATCCACTTTGGTTTTTTGATACAGGATCTCTCAATGGCCTGGAACTTGCCAAGTGGGCAAGGCTGGCTGATCATTCAGTCTCTGGGACCTTCTGTCTCCATCTCTCTCCCTGGTGCTAGGCCCACAAGCACACGCCATCATGCCTGGCATTTTTATATGTTCTTGGGACTGAACTCAGGTCCTGCTATTTGTACACCGAGAACTACCAATGGAGCCGATTCCCAAGTCTCTTGGCTCAAAATCCGAAGAGGAGAATATGGACACAGCTGTAACACACCCTACCCACACTCCAGCTGGACTCTCAGAGACAGGCCTGTTGGCATGAGCTCTGGCAAGAGCTCACAGACTTCTGTGGCCACAGCAAAGCCCCAGACCCTGTGCCTCCTAACTCTGCACAGTAAGTCTGTGCTGTTGACAAGCAAGGCTCTGAGCAAATGGTGGGTGAAACTTTTACCTCCTGACTGAAAGGGAGCTCACCTCCCTCTGTGCTCATGAGGGGATGGTTCCTGGACCTCCAGGTTAACAAAATCCTCCAGTGTTCAAGTTCCTTCTATAAAATGGCATGGGACGGAAGAGACAGCTCAGTGTATAAGTACCTCTGTCCAAGTGTGAGGACATGAGTGTGGGTCACCAACAGCTACATAAAAGCCAGATATGGCTGTACCATTCTGTACCCCAGCACTGGAGGGTGGTCACAGGTGACTCCCTTGGGGCTTGCTGGCTGTCAGTACAGCAGAAATAGTGTGACTTAGGTTTAGGAAGGGACTTTGCCTCAAATAATAAAGCAGAGGCCCAGTGAGGTGGTTTGGTGGGTAGAGGCACCTGGTACCATATCAAAGGACCCGAATTTGGTCCTCAGCACCCACATAGTAGACGGAGAGAACCGAGTCCCGAAAGTTGTCTTCTGACCTCCATATATGTGCTGGGGCACACTCAAACACTTGCATACATACACACTTGCACACATACATACACCCACACACACATGCATGCATACACAAATAAAAGATTAAATGAAGAAAAAACAAGGTGGTGCATGCCTGGCCAAGCACACCTGCACATACACACTTGTGCACACAGACATGCATCCCCTGCCCACAAGGGTCAGTCCTTGCACATGATTCTGGTGTTTTAAATCACCTTTAGTTTTCTTGTAGCACACGAGAACAGTTGTTAGTCTATATGCATGGGACTGATGGCAAGAAAAACTTGTTCACACCAGCTGCACTTCAAAATTAACCTAGCAAAGCTGCTGGCAATGGGGTCTGAGAGTCAGCGTTTTCCCTAAGACGCTGGGACCCCAGCCCTGCTGGGAACTTACATCCCCCCCCCCTTTCTTAGATTCTCATCTGTGACAGTCAGAGCAGACAAAGTTTTCAGTAGGAAAGTTGGGGCAGCACTTGGGGTTAAACTTGAACTGGCCCTATTCTGGCATTTGCCCTGTCACAACAACAGCTCCACAGGGCAAGGAATCTCAGGGCCAGGAATCTCTCCCAGGGCAGAGCTCCGCAGAGCTGAATGGGCGGTTGGGCCCAGTAGCATCTTAATAGATGGTTTCAAGCTTGGCTTTCTGTTTTTTTTTTTTTTTTTTTTTTTTTTTTTTTTTTTTTTTTTTTTTTCCGTTTTTCGAGACAGGGTTTCTCTGTGCAGCTTTGCGCCTTTCCTGGGACTCGCTTGGTAGCCCAGGCTGGCCTCGAACTCACAGAGATCCACCTGGCTCTGCCTCCCGAGTGCTGGGATTAAAGGCGTGCACCACCACCGCCCAGCCCAAGCTTGGCTTTCTAACAGCGAGCATCTCAATGGCACCAGATAGCTGCAACACAGTGGCAGTGACACAGGACATGCCCAGTGGCTGGGACCCTCCCCGACAGGTGCCACAGGACAGGCCCCGTGGCTCCTGGTGCTGTTCCCACTCTCATCTTGCACATGGTGTCCTGCTCAGGGGTTGTTAGGGAAAGCAAAGCACACCGCACCTTAGAGTAGGGACAGGGCTTCTGACCCCGTGCTCTGAGCAGTCTGTGAGTGTGGCGTGTGGCAACCCTGCTCCACTGTGTGGGGACTTCTGGCCCTGAGTTGTCTGTGGTCACCAGGAGCTTCCAGCCTGGATACAATAAGGCTTTGTGGAAGCAGGGACACGCTCAGACATTGTCAAAGGCAGGGACTGCTCCAGATGCTTGAGATGCCACCTGGGACTCTGATTTCCTCCAATCCACACTGTGATCTCATAAAATCTTAACAGCTGGTAACTTTATAGCTGTCCTAGCTTGCCTGAGTGTGTTCCATCATGTTCCCACAGCTGCAAAATGCATATATTAGTGTCCCTGCCTCGAAGAGACGTGATTGGATAGTAAAGCAGTCAATCTCTGGCCCACCCCCTGCCATCATTTATGTAGAAGGCAGCGCATTCCTGACACAGCAAAAGAATCCATACTTTATTTTAACACCCAGTGTGATGGCTGAAGAAACTTCATTTTATGCTGGGAATCCATCTTGGTACCCACTAGCCATGTGTCTCTGACTCCAGTCCCTGGAAGGTAAGTTCCCAGTAACTTTGACTCAGCGACCTCCCACCCAAAAATGTAGTCGTGACTATCTACTTGTTACCATATGACTAACTGCTTTTTTGACTTCTGTAACTTGCTTACACAGATACCCAAAGATTGTTTTGAGTTGCCTTAAGCACTTAACTTGGCAGAACAGACCAGTTTTTGCTTGCTTGCTTAGATAAGAAGGTCTTCTTGTGGTTTTTGCCTTAAAAAAAAAAAAAACAAAAACTTCCCCATACCCCTCCTTCATGGTAACCTCAAATTTGGCTCAGAGATTGTTCGTCCTAGAGAGCTAACCAATAAAACTTTTAATTATAGTTGGATTGGGTCTGTGGTCCTTTCCCAGGGGTCACAAACTCCATAACACCAGCTGTGAAGGTTAATTTTAATTATACTTGACACAGTCTGAAACCGCTTGGGAAGAGAATCTCAACAAGGGACTGTCAGAACAAGTCGGCCTGTAGGGAACTGTCTTGATCATGTTATTTGATGTGAAGACTCAGCCCACCATGGGTTACCACTCTTGGGTCAGGGAATCCTGGACTTTCTCAGGAAGGAGAAATTTAGCTGACCACTGAAGCATGGATGACATCTTTTCTCTCAGCTCTCCACTGTGATGATGTGACCAAATGTTTTCAGTTTGTGCGGCCTTGACCTCCTTGTGGTCATGGACTGGAATCTGGAGTTCTGAGCTAGAATAAATCCTTTGCCACTGTTAGTTTTTGACTGAGACATTTTGTCACAGTTACATAAGTAACTGAGACACTAGTCATGCCATCTACCTCTATAAACCTTCAGGTCAATGGAAGGAAGGGTTGGGTACTCACTCATAGGTCCAGCAAAGGTTCATCAGGTCGTACATCTCTCTGGGGCATCCTGGAGGGCACCCCATACGCTCCCCTTTCTCCAGCATGGCGGTCACTTCACTGCCTTTCATCCCCTGAGACATGAAAATGCACACAAGCTTTTAAAACATATGCCAACAAAGAAAAGACCTCGCCCCCAGAGACAGAGAGACACAGGCACAGGCTGTGCAATTTCAGGTGACATCAGTCACAATGCTGGGGCCCTTCCTCTGGAATCCTAGAGTCAGAGGTGGCTGCCCAGTGTGAAGGGCTGGATATGCTGGGGAGAAGGGGGCCTTTGGGGTTTCTGTTCTGATTCCTTATTTAGGGCCTGGCTTTGTGGGATGTAGGGCCTTCATTTATGACAGTCTATTGAGTGGCATCCTAGGATCTGCATACATCCAGGAAGACACACACACACACACACACACACACACACACACACACACACACACACACGGTTCAGTCTGCAGAGTGATTACCTTGCAAGTATGAGGACCTGCGTTCGATCCCCAAAGCCCATGTAAAAAGTCAAGATTACAAGTGAATGCTTGTAATCCCAGTGCTGGGGGTGTAGAGACAGGCAGATCCCTGGGGTTCACTGGCCAGCCAGCCTGGCCTATTGGGTGAACTCAGGTCAATAAAGAGACTATTTCAAAAAGTAAGGTGAATAGTCCCTGAGGAATGATGCCTGAGGATGCTCTCTGGCCTCCACACACACGTGCACACATACGAGAACACACACAGCGACAGCTAACACAGTTGATGCTGTCGGCGTGACCATTTCTATTTTAGCTCTGAAGGAGGATGGCCTGGGGCTGTGTCTGGTGAGTGTACGTAGCACATGGTGAAAACGTGCTCACTTAGCATCAAGTGTCATTTCCAGGCTACTGTAAGCTGAGGGTGTGCTAACTGCTCTCTGTTAGAGGGTGATATGAGACCTCAGGGTGTCCCCAGGTTCTTGTGGCAATAATCCTACACTGAGTGATGCTTTCCTAAGGCCATGAGGCTGAGGCATGGAACACACAGCTAAGCATGACTCACTCTGTAAGGCTTCTGCCCATAGGAGAACGCTTCCCACATCAGGACTCCGAAGCTCCAGACGTCACTCTTGCTGGAGAACTTGTAGTAGTTGATGCATTCGGGGGCATACCACTTCACGGGCCACTTCCCGTGGGTCTGGGCCTGGAAGCAGAGTGGACATTCTGTGACGAGTTAAGTCAGATGTGCACATGCCAATCCACGCAGGAGTTGGGTTTGAGAAGTGGAGCAGAGAAAAGCCTCCACTGAAATTCGTAGTGTCAACTCGAATGAGGAGTCAGAAAAAATCTCTCAAGAATCAATCAGTTCTGGGGCTGAGGAAGTGGGTTAGTTAGTAGTGGTCAAGCATGAAGCCCTCCGTTTGAGTCCCAGAACGGTATAACCCAACTATGGTGGTGCATGTCTGTAACCCCAGAACTCAGCGCCCATTAGCCAGCCTGGGCTGCATGAAACCCTGTCTAAAAAAAAGAAAAATCAACTTGTTCAATTTACATTGATGAAACCAAGTTATCACAAACATTCCATCCTTTTTTCAAAACTCAAAATTCAGGACCAGCAAGATGGTTCAGTGGAAAAGGTGCCTGCTGCCAAGCCTGAAGATCTGAGTTTGATTCCTGGGATAGACATGGTAGAAGGAGAGAATCAACTCCTGTAAGTTGTCTTCTGATCTCTATTAGTACATTGTGGCACACATGCCTATGTACACACCACAAGATAAACAAATATGAAAAAAATCAAAAACATAAGATGCTAGTCTGAACAAGTCTTCAGTTGAGATATGTTAAGTATTTTTGGGTTTTGTTTCTTGATTGACAGAATTAATCTTAAGAATACTTTTCCATAAGGTTACTAGTGATATTTCTACCAAAATAAAATACAGAGAGCAGATATTTATCTTTCAATGTTTTGATGATCTGCTGCCATGAGCCTGCACTGAGCTGTCCTACCTTGTAGTAGTTTTCATCAGCACGAAGGGCTTTGGAAAGACCGAAATCACTGATCTTGGCATAATGCTGGGTGACTAGAAGCACGTTCCTCGCAGCCAGATCTCTGTGCACGAAATTGCTCTCTTCCAAATACTTCATTCCCATGGAAACCTGGTGAACCAACTCAATGATGTTCTTATCCTTGATGTGCCTAGAATCACAGGCTGTCATTAGCAAGTGTAGACGGTGGTCATTCCAAACACACAGCCATGTTCCCTGTGTACTAGAAGAGGGGTCCATGCATTCCTTCTTTATAAACAGTAGGACAGGGGCTGGGAAGACAGATCAGTGTAAGGACACTTGTGCATAAGTATGGGGACCTAAATTTTGATCCCCAGAAAATGTGAAAATGCTGGGTGTGGCCACATATGCCTGTAATCTCAGCACTGGTAGGGGGTGGAAACAGGAAGATCCTTAGGCTTGCTGGTTACCAGCATAGCCAAAAAAAACAAAAAAACAAACAAGACAAAAAAAAGCCAACCCCCCAAAAAAACCTAAACAAAACAAAATAGCAGAACATCCTGTTTAGTGAGAGAACTCCCCTCCCTCCCTTTGTTGAGACAGGGCATCACTGTGCAGCCCTAACTAGCTTGGACCTCGCTATGTAGATTAGGCTGGTCTCAAACTCACAGAGATCCACCAGCTTCTGTCGCTCTGGTGCTGGGACTAGAGACAGGGGGTGCCACACCTGGCAGTGTCTTCAGGGAACAAAGTCGAGAGTGGCAGAGGAGGACATGCAATGCTCTGGCCTCTGCATGTATACATGCATACCCGTGCCCATGTATACACACGCATATGCTCCGTACAGACACAAAGACAACCACAGGAGGCACGGGCATGGCAGGCAACCTCTCTGACACACAGCTCTTCAGACTGAACACCGTTCTCACGGTGCTCAACGCGTTTCATTTCAGGCATGTACAGAAAGTCACAGCTGTTGGGACAGCTTAGGTGGCAAAGTGTCCATCTCGCAAGCATGAGGACCTGAGTTTGATGCCCAGCGCCGGTGTGAGAACAAAGCCGGGGTGGGGGCCATGCTTGCAGTCTGAAGGCTGGGGAAGGGAAGCTGGTATATGATTGGTGCTGCTTACCCAGCATAACTGATGAGCTCAGGGCAATGAGAGACCCCTGTCTCCAAGGAGGCAGGTGGTATTCCAGGGGATGGGCAATGCTCTAGGTTGACCTCTGACCTCTACCTGTAGCACCTGCCCAAAGGCTCATATTCACACATGCATATTGGAAATAATAAAGACAAGCTGTAACCTGTTCCGTGCTTCCATTTCCTGCCTATAAAGAAGGGCTCACCCCTTTCTACAGAGTCTGAGACAACAGTAAAGTACAAACGATGGAGAACAATGTGATGAGCTAAGCCATGGAGTGCGGTTCATTCCAACAGAGCTTCTCTATGTTGACCACAGCCTTAGAGCAGCTGTGCCTAGACCACTGACGACCAATCAGTGAACAGCAGCCTGCTGCTGTGGGATGTCCTGCTGTATGCTGTGAATGTGTGCTGCTCTCATTGAGTGATATAATAAAGCAATTTGGCCTATGGCAAGGCAAGATAAGGGTAGGTGGATCAATGAAATGGAGGACTCAGAGGAAAAAGGGTGGAGTCCAGGCAGACACCACCCAGCCACAGAGGAAGCAAGATTGTAGAAAATGAGGTGACAAGCCACGAACCATGTGGCAAAGTATAGATAAGAAATATGAGTTAATTTAAATGTAAGAGCTAGCTAGTAATATGCCTGAGTCATCGGCCAAGCATTTATTTATTTTTTTAAAGGTTTCCTTATTTAGTTAAAGATTTTTTTTCATCTTACATACCACCTACTGTTCCCCTTCCCTCTCCTTCTCCTGCTACCCCCCAACTCTCCCCTTCCCACACCCACCCACTCTTCACAGTGGGTAAGACCTCCCTTGGGAATTCAACACAGGCTGGCTTACCAAGTTGGGGCTGAACCAAGCCCTTCCCCGCTGCATCAAGGCAGAGTAAGGCATGGTACCATAGGGAATGGTCTCTAAAAAGGCTAGTTCATGCACTTGGGATGAGTCCTGTTCCCATTGCCAGGGGACCCACAAACACTTCAAGTCACACAACTGTCACCCTCATTCAGAGGGCCTAGTGCAGTTCCATGCAGGCTCCCCAGCTGTCAGTCCAGTGTCCATGGGCTCCCACTAGCTTGGGTCAGCTGTCTCTGTGGGTTTTTTTGGCCAAGCATTTATAATTAATAGAAGCCACTGAGTGGTAATTTGGGAAGTGGCTGCCATGTATAATCGGCTGGGCATATGGGACAGAAAGCTCTGCCTCTGTTTATAGCCTGCCCCTTCAGATCCAGGTACTCAAGAGGTCAACCAGAGAAGACAAAGATAGTACCCCAGGAAAACATTTGTTCAAGGTGTTTATCTAAGAAAAAAGTTCTGCCTGTTGCCAGGAGATGCCCTGTCCACAAACACTGAGGATTTTATCACTGGACAGAGATTCAAAGAGAAGGGTAAAGACCAAATGATGGGTTAGAGTTGTTCTCTGGCAGGGCTAGGGAGATGCCTCAGTTGGTACAAGGATGAAGACCTGAGTTGGGATCCCCAGCACTCATATAAAAGTCAGGTATAGCAGTCAGGATCTGTAATCTCTGGGGCTCTGTGACCAGCTCAGTTTGGCTGAATTGGTGAGCTCCAGAGTCAGTGAGAACCCTTGTCTAAGAAGGTAAGATGGAGAGTCGAAGAGACAGTTCAGTGGTTAAGAACATGAACTGTTCTTGTATAGGGCCTGAGCTTGGTTGGAAGGTTCACAACTGCCTGTAACTCCAGCTCCAAGGGATTTGACACTCTCTTCTGGCCTCTGTGAGTATCTGCACTCATGTGGCACACACTCACACAGGCATATACATATAAATAAAAAAATAATAAGAGGGAGAGTAACAGGGGATAGAGAATGACATCTAATATTGACCTCTGTCCTCCACACACATACACCCACACATAGGTGTGCTCCCACAGGTGTACACACACACACATACACACACAGAGAAAGAGAGAGAGAGAGAGAGAGAGAGAGAGAGAGAGAGAGAGAGAGAGAGAGAGTGTCTTTCCACGGAAACCAGGCCCCAGCACAGCCCAAGCAGGGCCTGCGCACAGCTTCCGTGCACCTGAGCTCCCCGGCACCTGTTCTGCTGCAGGTACTTGTTGAGGGGCCCCAGCTCCGCCATCTCCATCACCAGCATCCAGGACTCGGCCTCGCAGATCCCGATCATGCGCACAATGTAGGGGTTGTCCAGCTGCTGCATGACATTGGCCTCTGCCAACAGCTCATCCTTCAGGGCGGGGTCGTTGGCCTCATTCTTCAGGATTTTCACAGCTACTGTTTTCACAACTCTGGAACACAGATTGCAACTCGTGAGAAACTTTGCAAACTGTCTAGAAGTTCTCTTCTGTGAGGCATGATGCCCGGGGGTGGCCAGGGTTGGGGAATGCATGATGTCCCGAGTAGTAGATAGCTGTTTGAGCCATGCCCTAAAGCATCACCTAGTGAGGCAGCTGTAGCTGTTACACCTGCTTATGATCTTGAGGTACCGGCCTCTGGGGCTGGGCCACTGAGGACCTTTAAGACCAGGGATGCATGTATGCCCTTTCTTCTTGGCTACCTTGTGGTGGTTCTAGATGCTGAGATCTTGGGCCAAGCTGTTCAACATGGAACATAGCTCAGCTTTCCCAGATCCTATGGCAAATCTCCCATGGTTGTGAGTTTACCCCCAAAATAAATTCCTTTGATCATTAAACAGACTCCGTGGATTTACCCCATTATCTGGTACTCATGTGGGGCAAACTCCAATGCCTGGTGGGTGGGGTGGGGGAATGTTGACACACTGGCTGCAGAACAAGAGTCTTTTAAAGTCATTCAGAAAATGGCCACTGGGTGGAGATAGCAAAGTGTATAAGGTAATTGTCATGCAAGAGTGAGGACCTGAGTTCAGATTCCCAGGGGCCACAGGAAGTTGGATATAGTAGCATACACCTGTAATCCCAGTGCTTCTAGGGCAAGATGAAAGGAAGACATGGGAGGATCCATGACCCCATGACTTGTGGGGCTCTGTTTCAAACAAGGTGGAAAGTAAGAAGTGACACCCAAGGTTGTCCTTTGATCTCTGTATGGGTGGTGTGGCAGAGCACCCGCGCACACCATGGACGGACACACACACACACACACACACACACACACACACACACACACACCCCTAACAAATAGAATACAACAAATAACAGAATAAATGTGACGGGCACACAGAGAAGCACACACACTAGCGTTGTACTGATTCGGGATCAGCCTGAGGTCTTTACAGGTGGATTTAGATAGTATCAGCACCCAAGGGGACTCGCTGGGTCCTCCTGGGACCATGAGAGGTTCCATTCTGTCATCTCTAGTCACGGACTGTGACTTTTGTATTTGGGTTTATGGTTACATCTATGATGTGAGGTAGGGATCCAAATTAAGAACTTAAAAAAAGAAAAAGTCTCTTGATTCCTCTAAACATTTAAACAAGAAAATATCACCTCTTTTAGAAAAGCAAATGAGGAAGGCGATTCCCCACTCACTGTATGAGGCTGCTGTGGTTCTGATGCCTGAACGTCTGTTGCCCCAGGAAGAGACTTTCTGAAACACCTCATCTTCCAATCCCTGGGCTCTTTTACAGACAAGAGAATAAGGACTCATTATAGGACTCGTAAGAAAGCAATTGACTGATAATGTCACACAGTGGTTTGAATGAGAACAGCCTCTGTAGTCTCATATATTTGGATGCTTGGCCCCTAGTTAGTAGAACTGTTTTGAGAATGATTAGGAGGTGTGGCCTTGCTGGAGTAGGTGTGGCCTTGGTGTGGGTGTGGCCTTGTTGGAGTAGGCGTGGCCTCTTTGGAGGAGGCATGTCAGCTTTGAGGTTTCAAAAGCTCATCTAGGCTCAGTTCCTTGCTCTCTGCCTCCAACTTGTGGCTAAGATACAAGCGCTCAGCTCAGCTACTGCTCCAGTGCCATGCCTTCCTGCTGCCAAGATGTGCATGGAGTCACCCTCTGAAACTGTAAGCAAGCTCCCAATTAAATGTTTCCTTTTATAAGCTGCCTTGGTCACGATGTTGCTTCACAGCAACAGAACAGTAATTAAGACACTTCATGAGCACAGATATGAAAATTCTGAGAGAAATACTCAGAAGTTATATTCAATCACTTCTGAAGAAAAGATAGAATTGATGAAAGACTAGGGAAATTTACTCCAAGAATGAGGGATGTACTTCAGATCTGAAAACTGATGGGTGTAAGTCACCAGAGGAGCACAGTAGAGAAAAAGAACCAGAGATTGAGCTCAGTGGAGGGGGAGAGTCTTCAACAAAATTCAGCATAGATCCATGATTAAAGACCTCCCAGAAATAGAGGAACAAAACGACACTTCTTCAGCCTGGTAGGCAGCAGCCATAATGTACAGTTACAAACCATACCCAAGGGGAATGTGCAGCAGGAATCTTAATGAGTCTTATTAATAAGAACGAACCTGGGGCCAGTTATTGGGGTGAACACTGGAAGATCAGAGAGACAGAACAAGCCACAGCTACCTCACCTCGCCGGATCCTCAGCTGGTCTTGTTTCCTCAGACTGGAGGCCTCTGAGTCCTCATCCAGAATGGGTCTCAGCTGAACTGCTGCTAGAAGCCTGAAAGCTTAACCAGCCAAATGCTTCTAGTTTCTGGTCCTCATGCCTTATATACCTTTCTGCTTTCTGCCTCACTCCCTGGGATTAAAGGCTTGCTTTCTGGGATTAAAGGCATGTGTCACCATGCCTGGCCGTTTCCAATGTGGCCTTGAACTCACAGAGATCCAGAGGGATTTCTACCTCTGGAGTGCTAGGATTAAAGGTGTGAGTGCCACCATTTTCTAGCCTTTGTATCTAGTGGCTGTTCTGTCTATGACCCCAGATAAGTTTATTAGGGTGCACAATATTTTGGGGAACACAATACCACCACAGGAATGCTGGGATCTCTCTGTCCGTGGCCAGGCATGAGGCCCTGCCAGTTATAAAACACTACTCTCCAATCCATAGATAATATACTAAGGCAAGGAAAAATACTCAGAGAATAAGGATTAGACATGATGAAAAAGTATCATTATTGAGGCAGCTCAGCTTGTAAAGTGATTGCCATGAAATCATGTGGACTGGGAACCAACCTCCAACACCCCAACATGTAAAAGAATGGATGTGGCACACACTTACAATTGCAGCTCTGGGGAGGCAGAGACAGGTAGATCCCTGTGGTTCTCTGGCCAGTTTCCATAGCTAATTGGTAAGCCCCAGATGCCGGTGAAAGACCCTGTCTCAAGAAACAAGGTGGCTGGCTCCTGAGAAATGACAACTGAGGTTCATTTTTTTCCTTCTACATGCATTTGTACCTGTACACACACACACCTGCACAAACACACACATACACACACACACACACACACACACACACACCTGCACAAATGTGTACTCACACCCACACATACCTCTGAACATATCTGAACATAGACACTCATATCCACATAAATACACACATGTGCATGCACACACACAGAGATCTGCCATTATAAGTGACACGTCTTTGTTGAAGAGGATAGCTAGATAAACTGCTACTGGTCACAAGTGAACTCAGCAGTGATGCTGGTTGTCACATCTGTGTGTAAAATCATCTTAGTTCATATATAAGGTACACAGGATCAAGAAAAGGAAAATGCTACATGATATCACACATTAACATCAAATTACCCTGAGTACCGAAAATACTTAGTACTACATACAAACTACCTGAGAATGCATGTAAGGCAAGTTGACCAAAACCTTCACACAAGCTAAACAAGTCTGCTGAGAGAAATCTGAAAGACAGTAAAGAATTGAGTCTGGGGAGAGAATGGGCTGAGTTTACCCACTGGAAGATCCAGTGATGGAAAGACATTGTTTTGCCTCCCAATGGCCTTGGTAGAACATAGCTTCTCACCTCCCTAAAACCTGCAGTTGAAGTTGTGTATAAATTCATATTAATTAATCATATTACTTCATATTAATTAATCAAGGGATTAACTATCAAGGAATTAAAACAAACTAAGACAAATCAGGAAAATCTATGTTTAAATACATAAAAATTAAAAATTCAGTTTTTCAAAAGGTTTATTTTAAATTATGTATCTAAGTGAATATATCTGTGTGTGGGTACATGCATGTTGAGTGCAGGTACCCTCAGAGTCCAGAAGAGGGCATCAGATTCCTTGGAGCTGGAGTTACAGGCAGCTGTGAGCTGTCTGATGTGGGTGCTGGGAAGTGAATTGAGGTCCTCTGGGAGAGCAGTATACCCTCTTAACCTCTAAGCCGTCTTTCTATCTCTTAATATTCAACTTTAAATGTGACTGTGATTCACATGCATATATTTAAAAATAAGCAAAATGGCCTCTATGCGTGTGCACAGAAAGTGAGGTACCAGAAACAAAAATTTTCTACCCATGTAAAGATTCAACAAATGGCTAGACTAAGGTTAGTCATAGGCAGTTATGTTTGGGAGTACAATAGATTCATATTTTCTTATGAATTTGCTTATTTCTATTTAGTTACTTTCTACAGGGCACATATACTAAAATAAACATTTCATTACGTAACTACAGTTAGCATACACAAAGGTTGCTTTTGTTACAAATGAGCCAGAAATGAAGCCTGGCGAAACGGATTAGTTAGTAAAAAGAACTTGCTGCCAAGTCTAATGACCTGAGTTTAATTCCCAGAACCCATGTGAGAAAGGGCGGACCAACTCATGCTCCTCTGACCACGAGATGAATGCCATGACATATGTGCACACACACAAAATAAAACATAAATTAAAAATTACTGTATCAGAAATGAATAACTATAGTGCTAGTGAAAAAGTACTTAGCCATGCCAGGTGAAACTTCATGTGTGGGATTAAATGAACACTCTAGCTGCATTCTTAGAAGTTTCCATAACGCATGCTCACACTGAGGATGACAGTAACATAACGGAGCAATGGTACTTACTTTTTCATTTGGTAGTATCCCTTTTTCACGGTCCCGAAGTTACCAGAGCCCAGTTCACTGTCCTCCAGAGTCAGCAGGCTTCTGTCTAGGTAGACCTCTTTGGGCCGTATCTCCTCAGGGTCAGCGTAAGGGCTCTCATACACCTCTGTGTCCATGGGCAGGGCTTCTCTCTGAAGGCCTGCAAGGTAGTTAGGCAACACATAACTCCAGACAGCACTGCTGTGCTGCCCTGCCCTCCACTCCTGTGTTCTTATGGGGCAGTTGCACGCAGCTGAGAACCGAAGCAAGGGAAGAGCTCTCAAGATAGGCCTTCTACACCAGGAGTAACGCTGGGCAAACCTGTTAGGTTTTAAGCCAGATGTGAACATTCTTTGACACTCTCCAGTTGCGAGGTGCCACCAGTGACATGTTCTGGTTTCTTATAACGGAACCAACAGAGTTCAAGAGAAATGATGCATGTGCTCACCAAGGCAAGGCTATAAAAAGCCAAAATGCTTAGTGTTTGAGATGCCGTGGATGGAGTTCCACTGTTCTGAGGCTACCAAACTGTGAGAAGGGCCGTGAACTCAGTGTCTAGCCAACAATGACCTTGACGGTGTGTGTCACCATGCCTGGATTTTGCAGTCCTGGGAATGAAACCCAGGGCTCCGTGCATGCCAGACAAGAGCTCTATCAGGAGCCACATCCCCAGCCACAAGCTATAAATTAAATGAAAGATAATTGACTCTTGTTGCTTTAATTCTTTGTTTGGTGGCAATTTCTAGAAATAAACAAACCTCACGTTCATTAATAATACAAAAAATAACACAGAGACACTCATGAACCCAAGGAAGCCATCCAAAGGTCCCACTTCTGGGAACAAGTCACCTCTGTGGCCTCCCAGTCATCATGACTGTGAGCTGAACCTACTGCCAAGACCACGTTTTTCCAAGAAAGGCAGCTGTGGTCTATGGAGTGTGACACACACACAGGATTTGGAAGCAGAAGCATGGTGCCGTCACTGCTGACAACGGTTGGGTTTTGGGTGTTTGTTTTCATTGTAAAAGTGTTTTCACATGACAGAACTGCTTATTTAATGATATGTGATATCTTCTGCCTGTGGCCGGATGTGACTGCTGTTTAATATTGACCATCACTGTAAGGCAAATTTGGAACAGTGCCAGGAATTTGTAAGCTGACTCTGCACACTGACAGACATCCATGCACCCTGCTCTGAATGTTCATTGAGTAAAAGCGCATCTCTCACCTCTGTCCGGGCCCCAGGGCCCTGCTGTTGGCTCATAGGGGTTGAAGGACACAGTACTCTCTGGACGGCTCCCAGGTGGCGGGACAGGCTAAAGCACAGGAATGACAGCAGGTTATCATTTCTGCACTGATGCCGTTATTTTCAAATGATCACACGTTAGCTTATGCAGGGGAGACAGGTGACAAGGATTAGGAAGAGGTCAGAAAGGCTTTTCTCATTCTTCAGGCAACTGTTTGGACCTGAGAAGGTTACACAGGCTCACGCCTTACAGCTCACACCCCTGACATGGCCTCAGAGCTGGAAGGAGGGAATCCATTCTGTTCATTCCAGTAGAACTTTCTTCCCAATTAAGTGCCCTTCGGGTGTGTGTTTCCCACCTCCCAGAAGGAGGATCTCATACGTTCCCCATGGATTCATTTCTGCCTTGAACTTGCCCTTCCTCATGTGGAAGTTATCTAAAAAGTAAAGTCAAGCTGTGTCCATCTGTTTTGCCTTCCATACAGACTTAGGCACGATGCACTGATGCTACAGGGTAGCCCGGGAAATTAGCTGCAATTCCTAAAGAGGAAGGCTGTATTCTGCAGAATCTCCACCCCCACCCCGTGCACCACTGCCATGGATGATAACAATAACGACAGTGGTGGTGGTGGCAGGCATGTGCCATGCCACAAGAGAAGTTCTCTTTGCTTTCCTGAAGGGAAGGGACTCTTCCTTTTTGACCTGTGGCTGGTCATTGAGGCAGAAACTGAAGGGAGGTCTCACTGGCTCTTACACATAGGGGCTTCTCACTGATTTGATTAACATTGATTTGCCTCATGAAATAAGTGGAGGGGAATCTCCTGATATTCTGAAGGATTTTCCATTGGAAACATTTTCTCTGTTTCTGACCCATTTTCACCACAAATTAAAAAAGGTGATGGCCACTACACTTGTCTCACAAGCAAACCACTGTTCAACTTTAACCCTCCTCTCCTCCAGTTTTTGTTTATCTTGTGTATCTATTTACCTTATCAGCATCCACATATTGCCATGAAGAAATGAGACAGCACCAGACTTGGGGGGAGTTTAAAGGAACAGAGACATTCAGCTAACATTACGCAGCCACGGTCTTGAAGCGCACATTAAATACTCATCTGTCTCACTAACACGACATTCCCATGCATCAAAATTTAACAATGGAGTCACACTGTGTCATTACCAACACAGGGACACATGTCTCAAGATACTTTGACTTCCCAGCTTCATGGTGTTTACCATGAGTTAGAGGCTGGCAATGTCTGCGGAAGAGCCAAAGGACATCTGGTCTCAGATGTCATGGAGATGTCACTGGATTCATTTTCTAGGGAAAATTTCTGTCCAACACTCCTGTTGGATCATGTAATAGAACTAACCATGACAACAGAGCAGAAGTTATGCAAATGTAGGCATTAAATCAAAGCTCCAGAGCTGGGCCATGCTGGTAATGGATGCTTAGGAGAACGCACAACACAATATGTGAAAAAATGGATGTTGGATGGATAGGTGGGTGAATGTATGCATATATGTATGTATGTATGTATGTATGTATGTATGTATGCACAGATGGCTAGATAGGTGTGTGGGTGTGTGAATGGATATGTGGATGGATGGGTGGGTGGATAGATGAGTGGATAGTTGGATAAACAGATTTTAAAGCAACCTCTCATAAATGGGAGATGTGAAATGTAAACTTACAGAGTTTAAAATGAGTTCTCTCTTAAGTCTTCATACTCAGAAAGGGAAATAGACCCAGGTAAATCTCTCATGACCCTCTTAAACTTTTACATATGACTTCAGTAGTGTTGGGTGTTGCTTGGATTCCCCTTATCATTTATACTATCATTGTCCTGCCTAAGGAGAACTTCCCTAGCTTATACTTGTAATTCCTACCATATCTATCCTTCCCAACCTACTTTGCTCTCTTTATAAACAAACTCCAGCTGCAAACAAATTTTAAAAGTCTTTTCAAGTTAGCACGACTACAATTTTAAGTCTTCTTGATTTTTCTCTGTACATAAGAAGGTTCTGAGATTCCCAAGACAAACTCTGATCCATTATGGAATTAAAGGATGCCCCGAGATGGGGAAAACAGGTCTAACCCTTCCTGTGGATAGAAGAGCTCCTGCCTCTGCCACTCAGTGCCTCATCCTAGGACTGCATGCAGCCTCCCTAGAATATTCTCCAGAGTAAGAGGACTTCAAAAGGCTTGTTATAATAAACCAGCACCCACAATTTCATAATAAAATCTGCTAGGGATATTTTTAAAGCAGAGTTAAGGGTCTCAGAAAAATCACTGAAAAAATGGCAGTGTATCAGAAGCAAGTGGGGATCAGTGGCAAGGGACCCTGAACATCCAAGCTGCTGGAGGGATTTCATATCCAGACTGACAGGTGCTATCCCTGTGTCTATCTGTTAGATAAAGGTAAAGACTGGGTACCTCTTTTGGAAAGCAGGACTCCATTTTAAGTGGATGTGGCTCAGGGCTTCATTACCATGCTACCCAACACAAAGCACCCTATGAGAATGAGTGTTCATGATCCAGAAACAGATAGCCCCTAGACCCTTCAAGAGAAACACAACTTTTCTCATCTGGATGCCTCAGCCCTCAGCAGGCAACCACCACCTCCTACTTCATGCACAGGCAGAGATCTATGGGTTCGGGGCAATAATGGCACCCCACTTGGGGCATGTTCTGCAGAAGGGGTGGGTGGTTTTGCACTGAGATAGTTAAAGAGCAGCAGTTGGCTGCTTTATGATGTAATGAAGATACAAGGCTCCACTTCCAGCTTTCCCATAGTTCTTGAGAACAGGCCTTGCTAGGACCACTGTTACCACCAAAAGCTCTGGAAGCAAAGCCTCAGTTGAAAGAAGGTATCTTTTTTTAATAGCTTCTCTCTCCCTGAACCTGGCACTTGCCTTTTTGGCTAGACTGCTTCTGCCTCCTCAGCACAGTGACATCAGGCATGTGCCACTGTGCCCAGCTTTTTGCATGGGTGACAGGGACCTAAACTCCGGTGCTCAAGCTTGAACACCTAGAACTTCACTGATTGGGCCATCTCTCCCAGTGCAGCATTGTTTTTTGACACACCAACGGGCTCTCCTGAGTGATCATTACCGAATCGTGTGGAAATCTCAGCATGAGGTAGTACTGCCGCCAAGAAGGGCTTCTGCTGATGGAATTATAGTCCCCAGCCAGCTGACTTATGTCATGAGGACTACCCCCCATGGACCTGACTCAGTCAGTTGAGGGTCCCTAAGTTTAGACTTTCTGAGGAAAGACAAAAAGGGGTAAAGGAAAGCTAGCTGACCCCTACCATGGGGCAGCTTTAGCCATGCCACTGAGTTTCCATATGGCTCTAGGCCTTCCCCTCTTGACAACCTCCTCGAAGGACGCTGCACTTGCTTAGCTGGTCTGTGCACCTGGGTAAGGTAAGTCCTTGTAATAAATTTGCATATGTGAGCACCGATATATGCATGCTTAAATATACATACTATACATATGTATGGAAGTGCATATATAATACAAATATATTATAGAAATGTGTACACACAGGCACAGATGTATGGAGGTATATATGAGTGTGTCATTCACATGTTTATGTGTGCTCCTGCACATACAGCATCTCGGGCTGATGTGTCTCTGAGGGAACTCAAGAGAGAAAATGTGAGCTGCTAGGATGAAAGATGGTGCTCCTTGCTAGGTCTGTGCAGAGCTGGGGCTGTGAGTTCAAAACAGGCCTTGGACTAGGACGAGTGGAAGGACAGGCAGAATGGAAGCACACGAGGAGTCAGGTTGAGGAGGAGGAGGAAGAGGAGGAGGAGGAGGAGGAGGAGGAGGAGGAGGAGGAGACACAGGCTTACTCAGTGTCCCACAGTGTTCTGTGAGGGTTGGTAAGGACGCTGTCACACTCAGGACTATGGTGCCTCTGAGTCTAACACCGAGCCACAGTGCTGTAGCTGCTGGCCTGAGTGGACTTATAAGAACACCTTCGAGAAGCTCCCTAAACAGGTGAATATTAAGTACCTCAGCTTGTGAGACACTGTGCTTACCACTGGGCTCGCTGGACATGAGCTACCCCAGTCATAAAACGGGGCCCTCAACAAGGAGAGCATGTCGGAATCCGAGCAAGGCTCAGGCTGTTGAGATGGAGCAGCTGCAGTATTAACTATCACTGACCGCACAGGGTACAACACGGCCTCCTTTCTCTTCAGCCGTCATGTTACTCTCTTTTCTGTGTTCTGGTCAGCAGGATTAGGATCAATATAGAGAATAATTACTGAGTAAAATTTCTGGGCATTTATGCCTTTTGTTTTAATAAGTACTTTGAAGATTCAACTCTGTGTGGCCATGCTTAGTCATGTGCCCACATGCTTGGAAAATATTAATATAAAATGAAAGTAGCTGTTAATAGAATCAACTTTACCTAAAGAAGATAAAAATAGATATGAAAAAAGCAATCTATACATATTATACACACATACATGTGTGTATATACATATATCTGTGCATATACATACATACACACATACAGGTGTGTAGGTATGTGTTGCGTGTGTGCCCTTTTGTGTGGTTCACTATAAATAAGTTGATACAAAGGTCAGGATGGAACTCTTTGCAATTCTGGGACTTGGGAGGTGGAATTAAGTTCAAAGACAGCCTGGGATACAGAGCAAAATCGTGTCTCACACACACAAAACAAAACAAAACAAGTGCTGGGACATAGCTCAGTGGTAAAGCACTTGAGTTTGATTCCCAGACCCTGAAAAAACTTCTTACATTTATTTATTTAGTGTGTGCATGAGTCACAGAACACACATGGGGTCAGAGGTCAACTTGCAGGAGTCAGTTCTCTCCTTCCACCATGTGGGTTCCAGGAATCAAACTCGGCTGTCAGAGTTGGGGGAAGTGCCTTTGGCCCCTGAACCATCTTGCCCACAAGGTCTTCTTTTTATTGTCCCTCAAAATACAGTCATGTAACTAATCCAAAAATCAGCCTGATGTCTCAGGGACAGAGCACTTCCGAGACCTCAGTCTCGCCCATTGTGAAGAGCTTTGTGTAACAGAGGCTCTAAGGCTGCAACATGTGACTCTGGACACACGAGGCAAGCTGACCATGCAGACCATCTGATGTGAGAATCAACAACTCTTGGCTGCACTCACTGAAATGACTGAAGCTATGTGCTGGAGGAGAACAATGCATCACGGTCCGGCTATGCAGCAGTAGCAACAGAGAACCTGCATGCAAAGCATGGAATGCACTGTGCAGGGCCTGCCAGGTTCAGCAGGTGCACTCAAAACTCAGCGTGCGGCAGAGGCATGGAGGCAGAGCTGTGCTGGGTAAGGGGTAGGGAGCCAAGCGTGGTCTGCGTGCGGGTCTATCCTACCACTTAGTCAGGGACAGCAAGCAGGGGACACTTTAGCACCTTTCTGCCAGGCTTTGGGAAGGAGTAGGATTTGATTCTTGAGATTATTCCACCTGGTGACCAACTCTAGAAACCACAATGGCAGAGAGGAATAGAGTGTTTAGTTTCAGAAAATACACACAAGATATTCTTCGTCATGACAAGCTACCCGACATGCTGGCTGGCCTTGTTTCTGCGGGTGCATTGCCTACCCCCTTCACTGGCCCCAGGGAGGTTTCCTGCATGCAAGTCTGGATCATTTGAGATGCTTCCAGAAGAGTCTACCATTCGGGCAGAGATGTCTAGAATATTCAGTAAATATTTTCCACCGAAGTCTACAAAATTAAAGGTGCTACATGAAGCCACCATGTTGTCTGTGGAAATCTTGTGTCTCAGGCTCCATGAGAAACTCTACTTACTGACTGCTCAGTGGTGTCTCTGTTCAGTGACACTGGTTGCAATTATGACACTGTCATCATCTGTAAGTCCTGAGACATATGCAGCCCTCAGGCCACAAGTTGGACATGCCTGAGAGGGACAACAGATCTGTTTCAAGGACACCGAATGATAAACACCAGGTCCATGAGAAACATGAGGACCCCATGTAAGTGAGGACCTGAGGCACTGTGTTTCAAAGGACCCTCAAGTTTACTGGTGTTTTAGCCAATTCAAGATCTCTCAGTTTGGTAACAAGTGCTAACCCTGGAATCAACAGTATCAGTCCTGAGTGGCCACCTGTCCCCGCTGGAGGCAGAAGATTTTGTTTTTTAGGAGTTAGCAGGACAGAAGTCAGGAATTATTCCCCAGTGGTGCTAATGGGCTGGGATGTCCATGCTGAAGTCCCCAAGACATGAGAAGACCATCTCCTGCTGAGTAACAACCTAAGTGCCAACTCTGACATCCTAGATTGAGAAGGGACTTGAGATTCTTCTCTCTTTGTGGGCATGATGTTGAAAGGGATAATTTAACACAGGGACATCTGGGATACAGTCTTATCTAGTGACATGGAGTGGGATGTGGGCTCTGGCCAAGACTACCAGACACGTTCCTTCTCTGCATCGTCCTCTTGAGTTCTTATCAAGAATACCCCCCCCCCCTTCTCCTAATCATCAGTCAAGCCGATTTACCCGGGAGGTCAAGTCCCTAGAAATTCTGTGTCAATTGGTTTGGCCAAGGGAGTTAGGTAGCTAAACTCAAGGAGACACCCATCTGCCAGCCACGTCCTAATGATATGCATGTAGGCAGGCCTGTGGATGGCACACACATTGTTCACACAGACAGTGCAAGGCTGTACTTGAACAATATACCCCCTTTCTCTACATCTGACAGAAGGCCTTTCTGATCTAACTGTGGGTTTCCTCCTCAGTCTGTATACTTCTAGAGGATGAAGAGAAAATAAACCAGCCAAGAAACCATGAAAACAGGCTGGCTTAGCAATGGTCACAGGCAGGTGCCTTCCCAGACTCGCTGGAGTTACCAGGTCTTCAGGGCTGTGCTTGGAGTCCAGAACCTGTGCTAACTACAACCTGACTCCCCGTGTACTCAGACAGAACTGCTCCCCCAGCAGAGGCACCTACAGTAATACTCACCACAGGGTGGGCATTTGAACTCTGTGGGTGACCTGCAAGAGGAATATGCCATGGTTACAGTTAGACAATTACTGCTGTGTTCGTGTGAACCACCTACTTGTTAGATCAATCAATATGACTGGAACATACTGAGCAGACTGTAAAGTTTCTGCATCAATACTTTCCTATTTTACTGGATTTTTCACACATTCAATTAAGTAAAAAAAATTTTTGGGGACAGAGTCTCATTATATAGACCAGGCTGGCCTTGAACTCACACAGATTGCCTGCCTCTGCCTCCTTAATGCTCAGATTAAAGGTGTGTGGTATCATCCCTGGCAACACATGCAACTGAAATCCACAGTTTTCTTTAAAAGTTATAGTGATTGATTATCTTTCAACTAATGCTTCCTAGAATTGGAGTGACATCAAGTTTAGTCACATGGTAAATTCAAAGCCTCATCCTGCTTGAATTTGGAATAGACAAATGCTGTGGGATGTTCTGTATGGCAAATGTGTTGCTGATTGGTCAATAACTAAAACACTGATTGGCCATTGGCCAGGCAGGAAGTATAGGCGGGACGAGGAGGAGAATAAAGCTGGGAAGTGGAAGGCTGAGTCAGAGAGACACTGCCAGCCGCCATGATGAGAAACAGCATGTGAAGATGCCGGTAAGCCACGAGTCATGTGGCAAGGTATAGATTAATGGAAATGGATTGATTTAAGCTGTAAGAACAGTTAGCAAGAAGCCTGCCACGGCCATACAGTTTGTAAGCAATATAAGTCTCTGTGTTTGCTTGGTTGGGTCTGAGGGGCTGTGGGACTGGCGGGTGAGAGAGATTTGTCCTGACTGTGGGCCAGGCAGGAAAACTCTAGCTACAGACAAATCTGACACCAGGCTGATGGTGACCAATGTCTCTCAAACTAGACCCTCTGTGTCCCAGTCACTCACCCATCTGTTCGCCAATCTTTTGACACGGTACGGTGAGGACTCTTAACAGCCCGTCCGGCTTGTAAGAGTAATGTTCCACTAGCTGCAAGAGAAGCAAGAAGCCAGCGGTTAGCAGGGGAGAAATGGAGACAGTGACGAGTCACAGCCCTCACAGACGTCAAAGCCCTCGGAACCCAGCTAGTCTCTTCCACAGGCACATGGGGAATGGGCCGCGGATGTCCTTGGGTAGAGCCAACACACGTTTTAGCCTTGAAGCAGTGGGTCACATCCATAATCAAGAACGGAGAGTGAATGAATGCATGCTTGCTTACTGCTTGCCAACATTCTCCACTCTTACATAGAGCAGGACCCCAACCCAGGGACTAGTGCCCCCCACCACAGCCTGGGGCCTCCCACATCAGTTAATGTAATCGAAACAATCCCCACTGACATGCTCATGCTCTAATCCAACCTACACAATCCTTCACGGACACTCTCTTCTCAGGTGATTCAGAGTGTGCCAAATTGACCGTTAAAACTAACCATCACATAGCCAGATGATGATACATTAGAGATTGGGAGTCTCCACACCATCTCCATCATCTAGTCCTTTATTGGCTCGTTTGTTTGTTTGTTTGCTGAGATAGGATTTTGCCATACAGCCCAGGCTGGCCTTGAATTTACTATGTACCTGAGGCTGGCCTTCAACTTTTTTTCCTTCTGCCTCCACAGTTAACACAGCTGTGATGTCACATTAAGGTAGCAAAATGTGCTTAGTAGCAATTGTGGGGAGCTGGGTGAACAATGTTGGAGTGCTTCTGCATGCTTGAGTTGCCTCTAGGTTTACAGACAACTAGGCTGAGAATGAACCCTTTGCAGAGCAGGCCTGCAAAGTTCCTGGACACGCAGCTGTTTTAACTTCGCACAGGGGCTCTGCTATGAGGGTGATGCCACATAGTTTATCCACCCTGATGTCACCCGGCATTTCGCAGTTCCAGAAACAGCTGGGTCACAGTCCCTAGGTTCTTTCTTTGGTCATCTATCATCGTGTGTGTGTGTGTGTGTGTGTTGTGTGTGTGTGTGTGTGTGTGTGTGTGTGTGTGTGTGTGTGTGTGTGTGTGTGATATTCCATGCTATTCCAGTCCCGGATGGCAGGACTTCCTGCTAAATTCCAAACACTGCCCTGAAGCACATGATATCAGGGCACCAAGAACTTAATAGCTCGAGCCAGGTGATGGAACCTCTGCAACCTCACTGACTTGATGGTGGTCTCTCTGTGTCAAGATTTCTCAAACAAGTCATCTAGAAATCAGAGTAAGTTGATGGGGTATAGGGGACAGATAGCCTTATCCCTCCTCTTGTTTCTAAGAGCTTTGGAACTAGCAGCCACATGGGCCTGCATTGTGCCCTTCAGAGGGGAGAGAGAGGAGAGTGAGAGACAGGGAGACAGAGAGAGATAGACACACACACACACACACACACACGCACACACACGCACACACACACACACACACGCACACACACACACACACACACACACCTGCCAGAGGGTGTCGAACTTCTTCCCCTCAGGGATGGAGAGCTTCCCCGTCTTGTCCTTGTCGATCCGGTAGTGCAGCACCTTCCCCTCATGCAGCAGGCACAAAGCGTAGGAGCCATTGTTGTCTCTGGCCCTGATCCTGGAGAGAGAACACACTGCGTCACCCCCTACTCTGACATTCTGACCTGGAAACAGGAACCTAGCCACAGCGGGCAGCAGGTGCTCACCAGAACCAGCAAGTGGGTACATGCTTGGCAGGCAGCACCCAGACCTCGAGGTCACAGGAAGGCTCAGTACCAGAGCCAGTGCGCCGTCAAAAAAGGAAATGCCGAGAGGTGGAGGTGGACCATGGCACAGATCCAGCAGGGCTGCGGAGTTCCGGAGATCAGTAAGAGAGCTGGGATCGGTGTAGCTCAGGCACAGGCTTTAGGTATCTCTGAAGCTCCTAGATTCACCTCCACTTTTTAACCACAGGCGCAGGTGTGGTGCAGATGGGGAATCCAGGGGGCATTTTAACAGAACCTTCTGGAGCACACATGAAAGACTACGAATGCTTCTACTCCCCCAAGGCCTTCTTCTTCACTCTCTTACCCTCTCCCCAGTGCCAGGGTCATGTTTAAAACACTATTTGATATTACCAGGTGGCATCGACATCCCGTGCCTGAGCAGGGAATGGTAGCCACATGAGATGAGCCAACAGAGACAGCCTGAGGTCCAGCAGGCATCTGAAGATGAACTGAAGACTCCATTTTCACTGGTATCATGAGCTACATGCAGCATTCCAGGCCCCCATGCCGGGTGACAACACACAGGTGCATCCTTAAAACTGAGTCACTTGAACAGGGCAGTCCTGGCATTTTAGGAGGAAGAGGTACTTCAAAAACTTAGGCCCCAGAGAGGGTGTGTTCCAGGCTGACATAGCACCAAGAGATGTGACTTTTCCAGTTCAGAGTCTCGTTTCTCTCCAGTTATGCCATCCCCCCACCCTTTCCATCAAATCACGACTTCTATCATGAGATCTGGGAAAGAGTGAGTCCCTGGAACGCCTCTGTGGCCTCTGTGTTGCTAAAACAAGGAAGATGAGGTTTCAGAACATTCAGTAACACCTTCATGCATTGAACTTGGGAAGAGCTCAGTCAGGTCCCAGCTGCCAGGAGAAGGGTGTCTGCAAACTAGGGCAGTTCACACTGCTTTCTCTGGGTACAAGATGTTGAGGCCGCAGCCACAGTTGAGGCCGAGCTGGGCCTTGGAACCGGATGTGACCACACTTCCCTTTCTCCTGCCACACGGCCCGTCTCTTGAAAGTGGTGGGGAGGTTGCAACTTTAAAAATTACTTCCTTTTGAAATGGCGTTTGGTTGGCACAGTGGCCAGGGCTCCCTCCAAGCCCCTGCTTGAAGCTCAGGGCAGCTGGCAAGATACACAAGATACAGGGGGCGAAAGATGCGCAGCCAATCCCTTCTTGGCCCTTGCAAGAGGCTATTCCGAAATTTCGCCACTATGGAAACAGCCCCTCCCCCCTACAGTGAGTCACCAAGCACCCCGAGATGCCAACTCCTTTCAGATGGTCATGGGGCTGATTAAAGCCTTGTTGGTTACTGGGTAATGCCTAGCCACGCAATAAAACACCATATATGGACAGAGAACTGAGCCTGTTTTCTAGGGAAGCCATGCACAATGTGTGCTGGCTCTATTTCATAGACACCAGTGCCTTGCAGAAAGGATAATGTGTGTACAAACACACATGTGAGGGGCTGGGCATGTGGCTCAGGGGGTAGAGCACTTGGACACAGCCACATGTGTCTGTAAGCCCAGTGTTGGAGGGTGGAAATAGGCAGACTCAGGGAGCTTTCGGGCTGACCAGCTCAGGTGAAGCTATGAGCTTCAGGTCCAGTGAGAGAGCCTGCCTCACAGGACTAAGGTAGAAAATCTTCCTTTGGCATCTGCACTTACATGCATGGCATGCACATCCACACACATAAATAGGCATAGAACACAGTGATTGATGGCAAGCGGGGTGGGGGGGGAGAGAGAGAGAGAGAGAGAGAGAGAGAGAGAGAGAGAGAGAGAGAGAGAGAGAAGAAAGGACAAAGGAGGAGGGGCAGGGGGAGGAGGAAGAGACGAGATGTGCACTTATCATTCCACCAACAGGAAGTAGGGGCTGGAGGGTCAGTAGCTCAAGGCCATCCTCCATTACATAGTGAGTTGGAGGCTAGCCTGGTGTACAGGAGACACTGTCTCAAGGAAAACAAACCAAAACAAGAAGCACCCGGGTGTCAGCACATGAAGAATTTGTGCATTTGCCTAGAAAAGTTGGTTTGGGAGAGAAATGACCAGAAGACACATCTCAGTGCCATTCTCCGTTCTGAGAGTCCTTCATGCCTGAGATCCCAGGGTCAGAGAAATGAAAGATGGAGCCTGAATTCCAATTTCTAAATCCATGTTCAACTTGCTAACTAATCCATCTTGCCTCAGGCCTTGGTTGGTTTTCTCTAGCTAAACTTGACAAGAAAGCTCCAGGCTCTGTGGTGCTCACCTCTCTCATAGGAGGGTCCACAGGGACCAGGAATTTAGGGCTAGCCTGGGCAACATAAGAATGTTTCTCTTTTAAAAATAAACCCAATACAGCATACCATAGGTACCACCATGAGGCAGATGTCCAGAGAGACGGTGCGACTGAACCCGGGACCAATCTGGGGAATCCAAATAAAGCTCACAGTGGAAACACCGTGACACCATGGTCCCTGGCAGATGTCTGAACAATGAGTAATCCAAGTGTTGCTGAGATGGATCAACACTTGCCTCCCATGCTCCCATCGGGAGCACACATCAGCCCCATCACTTGGAAAACCACCAGGGAGGGGCTCCTGTCACTACTCATGCCACAGGGTCAACAGTTCCACGTCTGGGTGTTAGAAACAGGGTCAGCAGAGTGAAAAATCAATGGAGCAAACTAAGCCCTGTTCCCACGTCCTTCCTTTTTCCCCTGGAGATGTTCATCTCATGGTCCTTCTAAGGAGCCCTTTTAATCTCTAAAATTTGCATCTCATACTCAGTCCAATTTTATTATCCTTTAAATACCCTTCCACTTCGTACTTTCCACCTTGAACTGGCAAGTCTAAATGCTGTGAATCTAACTGTGATAGCGACTACTCATTTTCATATACTTTCTCCTTGCCATGGATGCTCAGGGTATTTTGCATAATTAGACTCTTCAATAGATTTCACAGAGTTTAGGCAAACACTGGCTAGGAGTCGTGGAGAAAAGGAAAAACATTTTAAGGTACAGGAAAACATCTACAGAGAATTTGAGCTTACAACCTCCTTTGAACCTGTATGGAGGAAAAAACAAAATATCTCATGAACCTAAGGAAAGTTATTGCAAGCTCACTGAGGTAACACGCCCCACATCTTCATTTTTTTAAATGCACTCAAGAAAGTAAGAAAAAAATGTAGAGGATCCATTATATTTCCTAAACCCTCTTTTTTTTCCTTGTTGAAATGTGCAGGGCCCCTGTCCTGTGATGAGACAGGTACTACATGGTTTAGATCAACAAGGTTATGAAAGTACTGTAATAAAAGGGATCCTTTGCTAAAACAAACATGTGCACTTGCACCCCAGAAGGTATGTTGGAAGGACAGACTGGCTCTCTGTGCTTGTCAGAAACTGCACACAATCCCAATGTTCACAGCCACTGAATACATTGTCACATCCTACAACAAATCCATTCATACAGTAGAACGGGCTGGAACAACAGTGGGTGAGTGGCAGCTACCCAGGGCACTAAGTGTCACAAACAGGAAATGCACTGAGGCACTGAGGCCAGGGAAAAGCTCCATTGCTGAAGCACCTGCCACACAACCTGAGTTCCGATCCCCAGGATTCACATTTCCTGTGTGGTGGTGGGTGTCTGTAGTTCTAGTGCTGAGGGGATGGAGACAGGAGGATCCTAGGAGCTCGCAGGCTACCCAGCCTGTTTGAACTGGTGAGCTCCAGGTTCAGGGAGGGGCCCTGTCTCAAAAGACAAGAAGGAGAGTGACTGAGGAAGACACCCAACACCAGCTTCTGACCTCCACAAATGCCCCCACATGCACATGTCCATCAGCATGTACACATATGCATAACCCCCATCCCAACCACGTACGAGTAAGCGTACTCCTTGATTCCACATACACGAAGTCCCAGGAGGGCAAAAGCAAAAGATTGTGTTTAGGGATGTACATCTTGGTGGTGAAACTGAAAAAAAAAAGAAAGAAAGAAAAAGAAAAGGCGACATAAAATGTAAATACTAGGAGCGCATCCCCTTTGATGGATAGGTAGGGGGTTGGGGGAGGGGCTTCTGCAGCTTGGGTTATATTTCACTTCTTGACTCAGGTGGTGTTTGCTTGGTGTTTATTCATTAAACTGCCCCTGTCTGGCTCTGCTGAACTTAGTATCTCACTGTAAAGACAGCAGGGAAGACACAGGAGGAAACGGAGACGGCCCCTTGTTTTTGGGCAAGTCTTTCTGCTAAGACCCCTCTTCTTGGAGGCTCCCCAAGGGGACTGTGTATAAGCGACTCTCTGTCTTGGAGGCCAAGCTCCCCTCGGGCAACAGGTAGCTGACAGCTGTGGTTACCGCCTGGACCCTGGGCCCGAGCAGTGCCCGTGGTAGCTGGGAGGAAATGAAGGCAGAGACAGGAACCCACAGGCTCAGCATCTGTAAGTGACAAAGACCAGAAGGGCTGGCCTCGCCAATCGCCCAGCAACTTGAGGTATCTGCAGGCTACAGGCAGAGCCTGACTCGGATTATTTTTAACTCAAAATAGAAGAACTAGTTAGGAAGCTGCTGCCTGGCTTCTGTCTTGGCTGTCCTCTGTTTCTAAAAACCTGGCAGGTGTCGTGGGCAACACTCTAGCCCGAGTCTATGGACAGAGCCCCGAGGTTAATCTTTGGGTTCTACTGGCCCTAGACTGTTCATTGACCAATTGTTTAACTCTGTGTGTGTGTGTGTGTGTGTGTGTGTGTGTGTGTGTGTGTGTGCGTGTGTGCGTGCGTGCGTGTGTGTGTGTGTGTGTGTGCGCGTGCGTGTGTGTGTGTGTGTGTGTGTGTGTGTGTGTGTGTTATGCAGGCAGGTACATGGATGTGCATGCTGAAGACAGAGGCTGACATTGGGGTGGTCCTTGATTGCTCTCAACCTTACTTTTTGAGACGGGGTCTCTAACTGAACATGGTCAGCAAGCTCCCGAGATTCTCCTACCCTGTCTCAGTGCTAGGATGACAAGCATGTGTGTGGGTTCTGGGGACTGAACACAGTCCTGAAGCTTGCAAGAAAACCACCTCACCACCTCACTGACTTTGCTACCTCCCTAGCTCAGCATTTGATTATTCCCACCCAACGTTTTCCTTGCAATAAGTAAGTGAACAGACCTTTAGTTTGCCCTTATGAAATGCCAGTCTTAGGGTGATGCCCTGAGGATTATGCTGGGATGTTGTGATAACTGTCCTTACAAGAGTCCTTGTTCTTCCTAGGCATGCTCCTCCAGAGGCTGGTTCTTGGTTAAACAGATCTTGTACCAGCCCCTCACAGAGCTGAGAGAGAAGGTGTTACTTTTGCCAGAAGGGCTTGACCCTCTTCTCCACCCTCCTGTGCCCTCCAGGGTTAGAGAATGTGTGGGTGGTGGTGAGGCCAGGCACTGAGCTGAGGGCCTGGGAGATGATGAGACCCTGTAGGCTGCCTCCCTGAGACTCTAGGGATATGGTCTGCATCATCGGCTACAAACAGAACAGAGCAGCAGGTACACCCTAGCCCACAGACCATTCAGTCTCTGTTGCTATTGTCCAGGGGAATCTGAGGTGGGACATCCCAGTCAGAGGGAGGAAGGATGTCTGCATGGGCAGTGGGGGAGGGGATGGGAAAGGAGGGAAGAGGAGGGAGAGGAAGGAGAGGAGGGGATGACAGGGAGAAAAGGGAGAGGAGGGAAGGGGAGGGAGGGGAGAGAAGAGAGGAGAGGGGAGGGGAGGGGAGGGGGAGAGGAAGGACTATTAGGTGGGAGAAAGCTCACTCAGAGCTAAGAATGCACAGTGGCTTTTCCAGGAGGCCTAAGGAAAGAGGGAGACAGGGATCCAGGAGTAACAGACACTCTGCACAAAAACATTATGTCTGCCAACACCTTGAACTAGCAACACATAGGCACCCTGGTGTCCTCTGTGCAGACCCTGAAAGCAAGATCAGTTCCTAAAGCAAACAGGATCTGGGGCACGCTAAGCATGTGTTCTCCACAGTGCATCTTGTAAAACATTTTTTCACCAATGTGTCTCCCTGCGTGGTGGAGGTGGTGCACTGAGTAAAACGCTTGCCTTGAACCATGATGACCCGAGCTCAATCCTCAGAATCCCTATTGAAACAAGCAACAGCCACGCCTAATGATTTGTGCTTGTAATCCCTGCTGCACTGGGAGGCAGAGACAGGTCAATCTCTGGGACTTGCTGGGTCGCTGGACCAGCGTAATCAGCAAGCTCCAGGTCCAAGTGAGAGACCCTGTGTCAACAACTAGGTGGACAGCTCCTGACGAATAACTCCTGAGGATGACCTCTGACCTTTACACACACTCACCAAATATTTCCTTCTTTTGGGCTCTCTGCTCCAGTACCTGAAGGTAGAGTTTCTTTTGGGGGCTTCCTTTCCAGCTTCCCAGGGTCTCTGAGCAGCAGCAGTGAACTGATACTGACATCAGTCTGCAGCTGTCTTTGAACTCTTCCTTCAGAGAGGCTGGGACGCTTTTTTGCTGACCCTACTGGCAAAGCCACACAGATCAAATGAATGACCTGCTTTGATCAAGCATGGCAGTGTGGGAAGACTGATTGAACTTGGCTTTCACTGTGGCATGGGAGGCTCACAACAGCCTCTGTTTCACTCATTAATGAACAAAGAGAAGGGTTTCTTTGATGCCCACAATATAATTTGAAAATGCATGTGTAGAACACAAAGTGAGCTGAAACTTAAGGAGCGACATCACTTGGCAAATAAAAACAAAAGCATGAGCTTGGGGCTGGGGAAAGTGGTTCGGTCAGTAAAATGCTTGCCTAGCAAGCAGGAGGAACTGAGTGCAATCCCCAAAACTCACATATAAAGCTGACAGTGGGGGCGCATCCTCTTAATCCCAGCACTGGGGAGTTGGAGCGAGGCAGATCCCTGAGACTTGCTGGTCAGACAACCTAGTCTAATTGATGAACTCCAGGTCCCAGTGGATGACTCCTGAGAAATGACATGTAAGGTTGATCTCTGGCCTCTGTGTGTATACACTTACAAGTGCACCTGCACACACGTACACACACACACACACACACACACACACACACACACACACACACACACACACGAGCTGGCTTAAGACAAGCACTAATACCAGCACTGCAGTGGGCAGGAGCTGACTTTCAGGCCAGCAGCAACTTCCTGACTCCTGTAGGAAAGCATTCCCAGTGCAGGACACTCGGCCTCCGCCCAGATGAGTATCAACCAGTCATGAGCTCAAAAAGACCACCCCAAATGTAAGAAAGCATGAACTATGAGAAAAGAGACATCAAATAAGAGAGACAAGGGGAAAAATGGGGGATTACATACCCAGACATGCTCAGTATTATTAAAACCACAAGGTACAGAATATAAACTAGCTATTCATGGAACATTTATGGAATCATAAAAATTATCAAGCAACAAGATGCTCCCAAAAATGTCAAGAAACAATTCTGGAAAAAAAAGAAAACCTCTACTCCAAATATAATTTATAGACATTGAAAAAATGTAATGTGTGAGTAAAACATCAGGTTGGACAGAGATCAGCCAAAGTCAGTGTATGAGAAGAACCACGGTGACCGAACCCATGTGACATTGAATGAGAGGTAGTGGACATGGAGCCGGCTGGAGAGGATACCATAAGGAGGCCCAGCATGCTTCCTCTGAAGGGAGGACCGGTTTGTGAATGGAGGGGGGCAGCATGGGTAAGGGGAAAGTAGGCACTGTTGACTGGAAAGGTCCACGGATGTAGGAAGACAGGCACACCACACCACACTAGCTTAGCTCTGAACACTTGACCAGTTCATCTCAACAACTCAGGGTGGAACAGGACAGCAGACATCTACAGGGACCTCTCACCATGGCTCCCAGCAGATGCCCGACACTAGAGGGTGTCAAGCACAGCTCCTCTTGGGCATCATTACTCTTCCTCTTGAGCCATTACTAAGTAAAATAAGGGCTTTGACACAGTTGCCACAGCATGGCAGGAACCAATAACCAGGATGGCTGTGGTGTCACTGGTGGATGGGTGGTATGTACCGGGTGGACACACAGGACAAAGGATGATTCTCATCCTAGGATACAGGATTTCCTGATGCCCCATGGGTTGAGGCAGGGTAACACAAGAGGCCATCATGTTACTCAGAGTGAGCACATTTAAAACTTGTGAACTATTTCTGGAAATTTCCATCTAGCAATTGCAGACTTAGCTTATGACAGGTAACTGGAACCTGGAAAGTTAAAGCATGGATAAAGGGATTACCGTATTCCCTTTATCTTATTACTAAGTAAAACGAGGCTCAGATATTAAATTAACCCTCAAGAGGGCCGTCTGCACCATGGAGCTCACAGTGCCAGGAGAGTCTGGTTTGTTACCTGTGTGGCCTACCGTTTTCTCAAGTTTCCCTTGGTCAAAACAGATGGGAAGTTAACTCTTCACTTTTCTCCAACTTACAATTCTGTTTTCAAAAAGATTTATTTGTTTGTTTGTTAATTTATTTTTGGTTTTTTGAGACAGGGTTTCTCCATGTAGTTTTGGTGCCTTTCCTGGAACTCACTCTGTAGACCAGGCTGGCCTCGAACTCACAGAGATCCGCCTGCCTCTGCCTCCTGAGTGCTGGGATTAAAGGCATGAGCCACAACTGCCTAGCCAAAAAGATTTATTTCTATTATTGTCCCTTATGTGTATATGTGTCTGTCTGTGTGAGTGAAAGTGGCACATATGAAAGTGGCCTCAGAAGCCAGAAGAGGGCACCAGATTCCCCAGCACTGAAGTTACAGGTGGGTGTAAGCTGTCTGCTGTGGGTGCTAAGATCCAAATCCCAGTTCTCTGGGAGAGCAGCAAGAGCCCATGACCACCGAGCCATCTCTCCAGCACCTAATTTCCCTTTTAATGCATATTTAAGTTTTGCCTTGCAAGCTCGGCAGTTCACTTGTCTTTTTAGTATCTTGTCGGCTGGGATGGGGATTGATCTCAGGGCCCTCTACACACTGGGCAAAGGCTCTATCACTGGCCCTTAGCCCTTCTAGCAGGGGTTTTTGCAGGTCCCTTAAACATTCTCATGTAGAAGCATCATGTAGTCTGAAGGTTCACTCTCTCTCCCCAGGCAAATACTACAGCATCTGGATGTGCCGTAGGAATATTTCCCCAGGCCTATAGATGTCTCAAATGACGACTGCTCTTCACGTAGCCTGCCTAGGCACCAGACATCTCCACAGACTCGGGCAAGGCCATCAAACGACCGCAACCGCCACAGCCATCAGCAGCCGCATTGGAGAACTTGGAAATGTGAACTGCTAAGTTGTAAACCAAACCCAGGGAATTAAGAGCTCAGGGGTTGGGGACCCATCATACACACCTGCCAAGTTCTCAGGGACACACACCTGTGTGCACACATATATGCATGTGTATGCACACACACATTCTATACAGAGGGACATACTGAGACACTCACATACATGCCTGAGAGATACTTGTGGGCTTCATCCCCTTTGAATTGTGCGTACACTCTGCTCTGAATATAGGGAACAAGGGCTTCTTGGGGGTTGTTTTAACTAAGGTTCTAAAGAGCTATTGTGGAAAAGGAACATGTGGCAGTCCCTTCTCATCACACACTGACAAAGATCAAAGCAAAGTGCCAAGGGCCATCCAAACTGCAAGTGACAGGGATGATCCTGAGCTCCCGGGGCAGCTCGGGCCACAGGACATAGCTCCAATCTTCCTTACCCAGTGTCCACACGGGTGCCTCAAAATCACCTGGGTTTCCTTTTTCTAATGAAGTTTCTCAAGCTCCCCACCTCATTCCCACCTCCATCACCCAGATGGACAACAACATTCTTCTCACCCCCTGAAGACATCGGTGATGGGTCCATTTCAGACATGGTCTCCAGCTCCCCTTCCTGGGGGGGCCCTCAGAGTGTCCCCTCTCAGCAAGTGATCGCAAGACAATAGTGGGACCACCTGTTCTTCCACCCAGCCAATCTTGTATCACCTGGGGGCATTCCTCTATCCATGGGGTTCCGCTCTCCTGAGACCTCCCTCGGTTTTCTTCAAGTCTTTCCCCACAGTGATGGAAGTCTGGGATTCACCAGAATGCTGCATCCACCTATTTGCTGGGACTGCAATTGCCTGTCCTCGGAGGACACTCCCCCTGGCATCTGCCCTGCTGAGCTCCCCACCTCTCCTGCTGGAGTCCAGGCCTTCACCTCACTCCTGCCACCTCCTTGAACTCCTAATTCCACTCCTCTACTGTCCCATCTACTCACAGAACATCAACCCCGGATGCTGGTAGTGGTAGATGCTAAGTTCCACCATTGCCCCACAGGATGACCAGCCAGGCTGTGTAACTTCCTTCCTCCCTATCCCCCTGCCTCCCCTACCTCTCCTCTTCCTGCCTCTCTTCCCACTGTCCCTCTGCCCCTCCAGGTAGTCGTCTTTATACACTCTGAAAATGTCACACGGTCAGCTACTTCACAGGGGCTTCTCTGGCCTGGCCACCTCCCTTCCCATGACTGGTCACATGCCACATGTAGGTCCCTAGGGCTCGCACAGATACTCCTTCTGCTGGGATACTCCCCTCCTCAGCTAACCACCTCTTCCTCTCTCAGAGCCCTGTGCAAGTCCCTTTCCTCAGAGTTCCTCCCACTGACATACTATTCTACAAGCTAAGATTGTAGATGTTGAGGACACGAGCCTGGTTCTTGCTCCCAAGGCACGCAGAGTGAGTGGGACTGAAGAGGAGGAAAGGTGTAGACAAACACAGCAGCCATAACAGCGGGCAGAAACAGTGTCATCAGATTCTAGTAGACAACAGAGCCAGGGAGACATCTCCCATGAAGTGTGAAGTACACAACATGAAGACGTGAGTTCAATCCCTAGGTGTAATGGGGTGCACTTGCAATCCCGGCACTGGAGAGGCAGAGACAGGGGGATGCCCTGGGCTTGCTAGCCAGCCGAACCAGCAGAACCAGTGAGCTCCAGATTCAATGAGAGACCCTGTCTCCAAACACAAGGTGGAAAGCAATAGAAGAGTGTTGACTTCTGAACACCCCCCCAACACATACATATGTACAAACACACTCATGAATATGTGCATGCATAGACACATACGGATGAGGCACCATGGCAGGGAGTGGCATGCTTTCCCATCACAGGCTCTGTAGACATCTCCCCTGACATAGAAAGGATGATGAGGTGGAGAGGAAGGCCTGTGTCTGTGGTCACGGAACCCCAGCTCCCACCATGCTGCTGGCTGCTTATCCAGTCAGACACATGACTCTCTTGGTGAATGAATAACTGCTTCTGCGTTCTTTTTTTGGCTTTGCACAATGTATGTCCCAAGTCAGAAAATAGGAACTGTGGCTCAAACAGCAGTTTAGTGACTTCCTGACTTGATGACTTCACAAATATGAAATTTATGGCTCTTGGGATTACAATGGTGACCTGCTGCCTCCACAGCTGCCCTGGGGACTCCGGTATTTTGTGAAGTTCTGTCAACAGCTCCTGCAGACTCTGGCTGAAGGCCTGAAGCTTCTATTCACTCATGAATTCCTTGATGTGAAGGAGAGTGGGGATGAAGGACGTGGTAATGACCGTCTTGCCTGTCACCGTGGCATTCCAAGTGTAGGAGGGACACACCAGAGTGGACTCAGCTCCTAGAGCAGAGTGACCCCTGAGCTCCATCCCAGACCAAATGCCTGGGAGCCAAGGATGTGAGGGGGAGGTGGCTGTGTGCTCTTTCTTTAGTGTGGGGAGAGCTTTGGTGGTCTCCTTCCATTGTCTGGGTCTTCCACAGTCATTCTTCTGCAGGTAGCTGATAGATGAGGGTGGGAAAGTGACAGAGTGGGGAAAGAAAGGAGGTGGAGAAGGCTTCCGAATCCTGCGCTCACACCCGAGAGAAGGTGGCACAGCACTACTGCTAGTGTGGGATTTGACATTACACTGTCCCAGACAGAGACTTGCTACACTGGACCATAAACAGATCTGAATGGGATCGGGGTTGCAGTCTTCTGCTTTTACCAACTACCTATTCCCGCATGGCTGTCTAAGCCTTCACCTTGTTTCAGTGAGCACTGAGAACCAGGGAGGATGGTGGAGATGAACCATGTTCCATGCACTAAGTTCCCGCACAGCCGGGGTGTGTACAGAAATGATACAGAGACCCTGCCGAGAACTGCACAAAGGGATGGAGGAACAGAGAGGACTTGGGGTCCATCTTATCATGAGTGGGGTAGAAGCTGGCACCCAGAGTGAGCAGTGCATCCTGTATCGTGCCCTGGGGTCCCCACAGCACAGCCACACACAGGCTACCTTGCCCTTCAGCAAACATTAATTGTAGCATCTGTACTCAGGCATAAGAGGGCAGGATCCTGCAGCCATGATACCAAATATTCAGTATGTGGGTTGGCATCTAATAGCTCAGAGCACAGGGTTGCCCTGCCTTGCCACAGCCTATTCAGGACACTATAGGCAGGCAGGACTCACTGAACATCAGCAGTCCTGAACACAGGAGGACTATTGAGCTCATCCAACATGGCAAACCTTTATGCTGTGAGCCTTCATCATCCTGGCCCTCTTCCTCCATCTCATGCCTCTCATCCTGCACCAGCTGTGTGGCCCGCTGACCTGTTCCTGCCTCCAGACACCTACATGTGTTGTTCCCTGGGCAGGTGGTTCCTTCTTGTGCATAGCCTCTAATCCCTTCAGCACAGTGAGGTGGGCATGAAACAGAACTCTGGCACCCAGCCCAGCATGCTCTATTCCCTCACACATCCCTCAGTAGAAGTCAGCACTCTGTGTATGTGGACTCCACATCCACGGAGCCACCACAACAGACTGAAATATTTACAGAGAAAAATCGTGTCTGGACTGAACATGTACAGATTTTTTTCTTGTTATTGTTTTTTTTTATAAAGACTTATTTTATTTGGAGTTTTGTGTGTGATGCATGTAGCAGTTGCCCATAGAAGCCAGAAGACAGTGTCGGATCCCCTGGAACTGGAGTTATAGGTGGTTGTAAGCCATTCAATTTGGATGTTGGGAACTGAACCCTGGTCCTCGGCAAGTGCTTTTAATTCCTGTCTCTAGATCCATTGCCATTCTCTAAACAATACAGTAGGACAATATGGCACTGACATTGTATTAGGTGTGGCTTAGAGGTGACTCACGGTCCACGGAGAATGCACACATCTGCCACTTTGTGTGCAGAGCATCTGCAACCTTCCTGGAACCAAAACCCGAGGCTACAGGTGACAGACTACAAGGTCTTCACAACTCAGGGCTTCCCCACCTTGCTCAATGTTGTGTGTATGAGGGTAGACTCTGGCAGAACTTCCTTCTGCAGTTCAGTGACCATGACAGTGTTGGGAGCTGCTTCTTGTGTATGAAGAGTCCACCTGTGTTCGTTCAGGAGGACTCACAGAGAGATTAACAGTTGATAGCAGACATATTCTTTAGGAAAATATGAACAAAAAGAAAAACCTTCCTGAAAAGAAAGAGGAGAAGGAAGAAGTCAACAGCTGCCTTAGGCCCTTGGCTGTTCCAGGCAGGGTAGGCACTCCTGGGTGACGTGTCCCTTCTGAGGACAGTCAGCTCTAAGTGTAATCCAGTTTTGACATTAAAGACTCTATGCCCTGGATGTTCATTAGAAGTAAGGGACATTTTATGAAATGAACTATAAGTGGGTTAGTTTTGGGTTATTCAGTCAAGTTCAAGATCTCCTTAAGCCTTGGCTCACTGCTACTGGGGAAACAGGACAGATGCCTGCTACGGATTGGGGGTCAAGGCTGGTTCACAAGGTTCTCGGGAACCTTTGACTCTATTTCTCATGGCTTGTGGATACTCGTGTGGAGGACAGAAGATGGAGCAGGGTTGGGGCAACCTGGGCTCATGGGGGCACAGGAGGCACTAGTGGCCAACTTCCCACAGGCTACATGCCCTGTTCACACACCCAGATGAAAGAAGAGAGTGAAAGACACACGCCAGACACAGCTGAGCCCGTCAGGTTCCGTAGGGAGCCACGAGACAGCCACCAAGCCGTAAGAATGCTGCCTCCTGTTTCCTCTGTTTGAAGATCCACCCGATTCCCTCATCAAGAGAATGGCCTGATGTTAATGACAGGGAAATCACACAGAAGTCACAGAGAGGAAACTCAGTCCCATGCTGACCACACACACTGGGCTGTGAGCGCACATGCATCTGTATTTATTCCTCAAGGCAATGATGCAGAGCGAGGGCTATAGATAAGTGGGTAGAGCATTTGCCTGGCATGCATGAAGCCCTGGGTTCAATCCCTAGTACTGCAGGAACTAGGTGTGATAGTGCACACTGGGAGTTCCGGCACTAAGGAGGGCGGGGCAGGGGAGCCATAAGCTCAAGGACAGCCTGGCTACACAGTGAATGCGAAGCCAGCCTGGACCTTCGAGAGAGAAAGGGAGAGAAACAGAGGGGGGAGGGACAGGGAGGGACAGGGAGGGAGAGAGAGGGAGAGAGAGGGAGAGAGAGGGAGAGAGAGAGAGAGAGGGAGAGAGAGAGAGAGAGAGAGAGATTTCAGTCACCAAGCCTGGAGAAGGTAGTACCATAGACTTGGATCCTATAACTGACCTGAAGGTAGGGTCTGCAGAAGGGTCTTGCCTTCTCCATGCATAACACCTCCTTTTAACTATCACCCTACCTGACAGAAGGCCTTAGCTGAAGTTCCACATATCCACCCACAGGCAAGCTCTGCAGGTGTAGCAGGAGTCTGGGAAGGGGTAGAGCTGGCTCTTTGGCAACACCAGGGTAGGGAGGGCAGTGTCTGAGAGGTTCGTGTCTACAGGGCACATTGAGGTGATTGTAACCTGAAGCAGAGTAAGGTCCCATTCCCAAAGGGATTGTGAGCATACTGTGGAAACACAGATGCCCAGGTAGGTCCCTGGTCCACGAGGCCTTTGCATCTCTGATACTAGTTGATATGGACACACACAAGCTTTGAGAATCCCCTGCATAAACCACAGGGCCCAGTGTTGAGGTAGAATGTGGCATGAAGAGGCATAGGATGTCTGTGCAAATGATTGACAGACTACTGGAGGCCCTCCTGCCTTCTGCATGGAGTTAGACATGTCCCTGGGGAAAAAGCCGGAGTGCAGAACATAGGGGAAATCTGTAGCCCCAGCTCTTCCCCAAAGAGCTTGAGAACAAAAGCTCTAGGCAGCAGGAGGGCAGCAGCCTTCTGGGGAGCAGCGTGTCTTCTGGGTGCCCAGTATGTCACAATGCTGCCAGCTACCCTAGGGTATTTGTGCCAGAAGCTGTTGCTCAAAGATGGAATGTAGCCAGATCTCAAGAAAATGTTCTACTATACATCTACTCAAGGGGAAACTGTCTTCCTTCCCCTACAGTCTCACTGTGGCGGGGTTCCTGTCCCACGGAAACATCACATTCTTGTCACCTTGTCTACTCTTTTCTTTCTTTAAGAAATGGTTAAGATCATCTAAAAATTATTTCCATACACTACTATTTTTATGTCTGTGGATGCTTTGCCGGCATGTCTGTCTGCGCACCCCTGGCATCCCCAGCTCATGCAGAGGCCAAAACGGGTGGTGGATCCCCTAGGACTGGAGTTACAGACAGCTGTGAGCCACCACTTGGCTGCTGGAAATTGAACCCAAGTGTTTTGGAAGAGCAGTTAGTGATCTTAGCCACTGAGCCATCTCTTCAGCCCCTAAGATAATTTTCTAATATCAGAAGGAAGAGGAAAACTCTTTAGTTAGATGCAAATGCAGAGAAAACGCCTGCATTTCTAGGACAACAGCCTGGTGCTGAACAACGTGCCTGACCACGAGGTGACATCACTGATTTTGGGGAAGTTTTACTGGAAGGAGTGGGGGTGGGTCTTCAGAACCCCGAAGGCCTCGGTGTAAGGGTACTGAGTGACAACAAATACAGGCAGTCCCCCAGCACCACCTCAGCAGGTGCATCTTTAGAAGAAAAGGCTTACCCACACAAGGACAGCTCCTCGCCTCTCTGGACCACAGACCCTGTCCAGCTTCCCCAGGACCTTCTGGATTTTGGCTTGCACAGACCCACTGCAGATGCTCAGGCCAGGAACCCAGGATCCAAGCCTTCATGTTACCGAGCTGTCCTAGGCTGAAGCCCACAGACCCATTTCTGCTCAGACAGCGACACCCAGGTTTGTGTAAGCTGCTCCCAGGAGTTTGCTCCTGAATGTCTGCATTAGCACAGAGTTCCAAGCACACACAGAAGTCCAAGATGTGGGGGCAGATCTAAGTGAACAAACCGTGCTGTTTTACTTTGTTCTCACCACATTGTGTGCACCCTGTCTGCCATTTGAAGCAGAATTCAGGCTGAGCAACCCTACTCTGAAAGCACTAAAAATATCATGGGGAAAACTGACCTTGATGCTAGGGGCCTGGGATGGCGGCTCAGTTGGTAAAATGTTTATAGCACAGCGTGAGGTCCCAGGCTGGTCCCAAGAACCCATGTAAAAATATGGGCGTGGAGAGATACAGACAGGAAGAATCCGGAGGTGGGGGTGGGGGAGGGTGGCTGCTGGCCCGTCAGTATAGACCAATCAGCAAGCTCCAGGTTCAGTGGGAGACTGTTTCTCAAAATATGAGTTGGGAAGGGAGGGCCAGCAAGCCAATTAGTTAGGTAAAAGTGGTTGTCTCCCAGCCCGATGACCTGAGTTCAATACTTGGAACCCATGTACTGGTGCAAAGAAAGAACTGACTCCATGGAAATTGTCCTTGACCTCCTCACATGCACCATGGTACATGTACTCCCCCACCACTGTGCACACACACAATAATAAATAAGAACGAGATATTGAGATAAATAAGGTGGAAAGCAACTGATAAGGCACCAATGTCCACCTCTGACCTCCACATGCATGTGTACACACTTGCACACACATTTACATACATGAGCAGGAAAACCTACACACACGAGAAATCGCCTAGATATTATAAGCATGAAGTATTTCTAAAAAGTCAATGAATTTCTAGTGCAGGCTTGGGTAAGATGTCTTGACATCTCTTCACATATGTGCAAATGTTCCTGCATCGGAAAACATCCCCAATCCAAAGCGCTTCTGGTCCCACCATGTTGGTTAACAAACTCAACCCTCATGGGTCTGAACACTATTTTCTTTCAGCACAATGATAAAACATGCTGGGTCACAGTGACACCAACTCCTGTGTTGGTAGATGGGAATGTCTGACACCTAGCTGGGGCCACCTCGGTTCACTTTTGGGGAAGCTGCTACCTCTAGGTGGGTGACCCTGGAGTAGGAGGTAGGGGGATGGCAATGATACTCACAGGAATTTTCCATTGATCTTCGATCCTATGAGGACTGTCTGCTCCGATTCATCTCTGGAGATGTTGCCATGGAACCAGGGCATCTTCTCATGGGCCGTGGTGGCGATCAGCTTCTCCAGTTGGGGCTTCTGGCTGATGATGGCTTGCTCCAGAGCCTGGCCCTGCAGTGGATGGACAGGGAGTGAGACGGCCAGGTTCAGAGAAGTTAGACCTGTGTCCCAGGTCTTCTGCAGCAAATCAGGACCAAACTCTCCTCTCCTCTCATTCATCCCTCTCTCATCCATTCCCTAAAATAAGGGAACCAGTAAGATCTTTGTGTATCACTTGCATGTCTTCAAGTATGTAAATGAAGGGAATGTTTTGTAATGAAGAGACGGTCCTTAAAAAGCCAGACAAAAATTTGCATATGCAGGTCATATACTCCTGGAGTCAGAGAATGGATCCTCCAAAGACAGCTATATACTCAAACTAGGTTCTGTATGAAAACCTAAGCATTTCATGACAGATAAGAAGTCTTGAGATGTGTGTGAGGCCAGGAGAAGTGAGGTAGCTCATCAGGTAAAGGCGCTTGTTCCTGAACCTGACCATCTGAGCTTGATTCTTAGGACTCAACATGGTGGAAGAGAGACTGACCCTGCAAGTAGTCTGACCACCACATGCATGTCACAGCAAACACACACACACACACACACACACACACACACACACACACACACACACACACTAAAATAATAAATAAATAAATAAATAAATAAATAAATAAATAAATAAATAAATAAATAAATAAATAAAATGTAACCAAAGAAAAAGTTTAAAAGAAGGCTTTCTGTCTGTCAGGATTTGGCTTTGTCCTCACTCCCATCCCCTCCCCACCCCACCCTACCCGACACACACCTGCAGGAAACGCCATCAGAGGAGTCACAGGTGAGCAGCCTGGACCACATGGAAACAAGGTGGAAATAAAAGCAGTCTCCTTAAGAGCTGAGGGGATTGATTTCTTTACTTTCCCCTCGAGAGAAAAACTGATCTTCCTGGTGATATATAGCCAGAGTTTGATTACTGACATGTATTAAAAAAAAGAAACAACCCACAAAGGAGTAAAATGAAAACCCAACCTTCTCACACATGGAGAAAGGGGGTGGAAAGAGTGCAGAGGGGATGTGAAGACTCCACTCTGACCGCATGCGCAGACGGAGTGCCAACAAAGGCCGCGAGGCGCATGGCCTCACAGGCACATGGAATGTAGCAAACGCTGGAAAATCCACTCAGACACGCTGCCCCAGTCTTCGTGTAAAGGATGCAAAGGACTCTGGGTGATTCTGGGACAGGGCTCCATGGTCTCAGGGAACAGTGCCCACCAGACTCACCTGAAGGTTCCAGGTCTGTTTCACATATTCCCTGATGAGGTTCTCCTTCAGGTCCTCAAAAGGTCCGGTCTTGGGTTGTACCCCCTGGGGCCGGTTGAAGGGCTTCTTGAGGAGACAGATGAGGCCATCGGTTTCCTGGGAGTGGTACTGGCAGAGGTCTGCCGGGCTGATGTGGGTCCTGCCCCCGGAGATGGCATAGGTACCATTCAGTTCCCTCTCGATGGTGTAGTGGTGCGCCTTCCTGTTGTGTGCCACCGACAAAGCAAAACCACCCAGGTAATTGCGACTCTGGCGCAGCAGGTAGAGCCCATCTGTCATGCCTCCCTGGACCAGGTAGTCTTCAGCCTCTTCCCGGGTGATGTTGCCAAAGAAGTAGGGCAGGTGGTTGGCGTTGTCGGCCGCGTTGCCTGCCATGTCTGCACCCCTTCAGAGTTCCAGGAGGTATGTAGAGAAGTGCCTGGGGACAGCAAAGATAGGTGAGCCACAGTGAGGAGCCCAGACAGCAAGGGGCACTGACTAAGCCCACCAGAACCTACTCCACAGGGACTTTCTAGTGGAGAATGGACACGCTGCCCTATTTGGTGCGTGGTCCTTTCTGTTTCCTAATTTCCAGTTTCCCGCAACACCCTGTGGTTAGTTAACCAAATCCATGGCTTTTGACAAAGGTGACCCAATTCACTATTATTTTTTCTAGTGGAGAAAAAAAAAAAGAACTCCAAGAAAAAACACTGTGGTGATTTGAAGGAAAATGGCCCCCAAAAGGAGGGGCACTGTTAGGAAGTGTGGCCTTGTTGGAGGAAGTGTATCCCTGTAGGGATGGGCTTTGAGGTCTTCTTCTCAATCTTCACTCAGTGTGACAGTCAGTAGACTTCCTGTTGCCTGCAAGATGTAGGACTCTCAGCTCTAGCACCATGTCTGTCTGCACACCACCATGCTCCCCTTCATGATCATAGTGGACCGAACCTCTGAAACTGTGAGTCCCCCCTCAATTAAATGTTTTCTTTATAAGAGTTTCTGTGGCCATGGCATCTCTTCACAGCAATAAAACCCCAACTAAGACACACAGAAAAAGAGCAGTACACAGTAGTCTTTTGACACAGTGCTCAAGGGCACACCCTGAGTATTCCTTCTCAAGAGGTGATGTTGAGCTATCTAATCTATGTATCTCTATCTATCTATCTATCTATCTATCTATCTATCTATCTATCTATCTATCATCTCTTGATTCTTATATTGCCCATGCTGACTTTGAACTCAGAATGTAGCTACGTAAGCCCATGCTCATTGCAGTGGGGGGGGGGGAGGGGGGGCAGGGGACGGGGAGGGGATATCTATAAAAGCAGGTTCCACTCATCCCTCTGCCTTTCTTCCTGCATGATCTTTCCATAGGCCTAAATATCCCCTTCTGTTCCTCTCCCTTAATAAACTCTTTGTCTTAATAAATAACAATCTGCCTAAGGCATGCACACTGCATTGCATTGTTCATTTTTCTTTTTTGGAATCTTTCATTTTTAATTGATGTGTAATGTGGCAAATTGATTCTTTGATCTGTGTTTACAAGAGCTGATGATCAAATGTGTTTCTCGGATATTCATCACATTAGACATTTGTTAGTTTTGTGGTGAGAACCTTCAGAATCCTTCCTTTTTAGCTATTTGTTAATATACAGTCTATTATTGCTGACCCACTTCTGGGAGCTCACTGTAACTCCATCTGTCCCCTTTGACTAGCCTCTCCCTGTCCCCACCATGGCCCACAGCCTCAGGGAATCGCCATTCCACACGCTAGAATGCAGCTTCCTTCCCTAGCAGGAAGCCCCTTTCATTTTCAGTGGGAAGGGAAAAGTTTGGTGTTGGCACTCTCTTGGCCCAGTAGCCACCTCCATTTTGACCATCTGACCTCTGACACCCAGGGTAATGCATGAGCTGCCTGCAGGGAGGAGGTCCGCTGCAGTCTGTGGACCGGCAGACAGCAGCTGCTCCCAGCCTATCCTGGCCTCTAACTTGGAACATGGATAGCATCAGTACCTGCCCTTACACGTATAGCTTTCCAGGGCTGGCACTCCTAGTGCCCACTTGGGACCTCATTGTGGTCTCCATCCTCCTCTTAACGAGGCTACCTTATAAGATGGCCACCTGCTTTCTGGCCACCAGCCACACAAGTCTCATGGCTGAATACGGGTCTCAGCTCTGCTTTACGAACATTAGCTTGTGCTACCATGCCAAACTCACAAATTCAGCTTCTTGCATGGCATGTGATACACACCTGTGATTCCAGCACTCAGAAGGAAGAGGTAGCAGCAAGTTGGAGGACAGCCTGGGCTACATAGTGATTTCCAGTCTACTCTGGATTACAGAGCGAGCAAGCGAGCGAGACTCTGTCAAATAAACAAACAAACAAACCAATAAATAAATAAAATAAATACAAGAGACTGCCAGTACAGAGATCCGCCTGCCTCTGCTTCCTAAGTGCTGGGATTAAAGGCGTGTGCCACCACCGCCCGGTGTGGTAGCACCATTTTACCTCCTGGGCCCTGAACTGTCCGTGTGAAGAGAGCTAGCTATATAAGCAGCCAACGGGCGAGCAAGCACAGGTTCATGCGCTTAGTCTCTCTCCGGTCTTGACTGGGTGTAAAGCTTTAAGTTCCTTCCTCGACTTCCCCATAATGGTGAACGACAACCTGGAATTATAAGCCAAATAAATCCTTTTGTTCCTGAGATTTTTTTTTGTCAAAATATTATATCATGGCAACAGAGACGAGACTAGGACACTGTGGTGGTTTGAATAAAAATGGCCCCACAGGCCCACAGGGAGCAGCACTATTAGGAAGCGTGGCCTTGTTGGAGAAAGTGTGTCACTGGGGGGTGGCTTTGAGGTCTCAGAAGTTCAAGCCATTTCACTTCCTGCTGCCTGCTCATCTAGATGTAGAACTCTCAGTTCCCTCTCCAGCACCATGTCTGCCTGCATGACACCATGTTTCCCACCATGAGGATAATGGACTGAATTGTAAGCCAGTCCCATTGAAATGTTTTCCTTTATAAGAGTTGCCATGGTCATGGTGTCTCTTCACAGCAATAGAAACATCAACTAAGAGAGATACCAACCAAACCAGTTCCCAAAGGACCTCACACAAAAACAAAGAGATTCAGCTGTTCACCCAGTCTTGGCCACAGCCTTGGCACCTCCATAATTCCCACCCCTGGAAGAGTCATCATTACCTGATGCATGTACTCCTCTGGGTGTCCCTGAACTCATCACACCTGCCACTGTGGCTTGCATGTCCTGTCTGGGCTCTCCTGCTCTGACTGCAGGGAGAGTCCACAGCTCAAGGTCATGTCAACACCCTCAACAGTATTGAGGACTCCTGCTTCTTCCTCAGTTCAACACTACAGAGTTAGACATCAACAAGAGCGTGAGGCCACTGTATAAAAGCACAAACTTGAGAAGGATTAAAGAGGCCTCCAGTCCTGACAAACCACCCCCCTACTCCTCCTTACCCCACCTGTGCCCAGAGTTAGCCCAGTACTTCTGCACACACCTGTATAGGCAGCTCTAGAGCAGTGATGTATAAGGGGAGCCTGTCAGTACACAGTAAATCCATCACTCTCTTGGGGCCTTTTAGGACGTAAGTTACATACAAGGCCTTAGTAGTAAGGAAATGTGTGTGGACACATGCATGTTCGTGTGGATGCTTGTGCATATGTGTGCATATGTAGGTCAGAGGTCAACTTCAGGTGTTGGTTTTGAATCACTCTTCACCTCATTCTTTGTGAAACAGGCCTCTCACTGAACCTGGAGCTTGTCAGATAGATTAGACTGACTGGTCTGCAAGCCCCAGGTTCTTCCTGCCCCTGCCTCCCCCGTGCTGGGATTACATGCACATGTGTGCCACCAAGCTTAGTTGTTGGGCATGGGTCCTGGCCATTCAACTCAAGCCCGGTGCTTGCGGGACAAGCACCTTACCGACTAAGCTACCACCCAGACTGAGGGGATGGTTTTCAACAGGAAGTAATATTTTGGGAGTCCCTTGGCTGTTGTCTACCCCGCTCACTTCATTTTCTCCACGGTCCATCCCCACAAGGTGACATCCCTTCCACACATCAACAGGGCTGGCTGTGGGGGCAGGAACAGCACTGCTGCACCTCTATGCCTGGGGCAGCTCTTGATGTTTGGTGGAGGTGCATAAAAATAAATATATGAATATTTGCTGACTATCGGACATCAGTCTTTCTGGTGATTTCATCACTGTGTGTTGGCTGACCCAAGTTCCTCTTGGATGCCCAAGAAGTAACTCAGACTTCCCAGCTCCACTTCTCACTCTGACCCCTCGCTTTGAGGGACCACCACATTTCTCCCTGCTCTAATGGAAGTGACAGCACCAGCAACAGCCAGTCAAGACAATGCTGAAGACCCTTCCTCCATAGGTCTCCCAGAATCAGGAAAGACTTCTCTGTCCCAGCACGGGCACACACCGGCGCAGAGTTGTCCCAATCTTCACTGATGCGGCCAAAGGCTGGAGGATCTGAAGGGAGGTTCACTGAGCCAGTTTCTAGGGTCTGTCTAGCAACAACACAGATTCACAAATAGACTCTCAAGCCGCTTGTGCTCCTCACCCATCCCCAGCGCTGCCTGTGGTGACCGCCACCTCCAAGTCTTACCTGGCTCTCCCCTTATTCTGTGTCTGTTTCCTTCTTGATAAATAGAGTGAACTTAAGATGTCCACATCCACAGCACATCCGAAACCTTCCCCAGCCTACAAGGCCCTCTTTGGCCCGACTCCAGCCCCTCCAGCTGTGTTCTGCACTGTGTTTCTATGCCTCCTCACATGCCAGACCTATCGTGTCTGGGTTACAGCATTTTCCTTAGTGACTTTCCTCCTTCCCAGGCCTGTGGTCTAAGTTCCTGCCATCCCCTCAGACAGCCCGATGATCTGATTTTTAGGTATTTATCTTTGTCTACTGAATTGCTCCCTGCCAACACATTCTGATTTAAACTCACTTGAGTGTTCATTTCCTACTTCCACCCTCCCGTTATGCTAAAATGTAACCTTCAAAGGTCTGGGCATTTCAACTGACTTGTTCATATTTCAGGGTTTACCAAAAGTCCACAAAGCATGTACTTAATGGACACATGCCTCTCCTTCATTTTAGAGTTTTTACTGTGAGTATAAGCTATTTTCTGAATGAAAATGCTTCAAGTCCAATTTGTATGCGCACAGAGGATCCTGGAGCCCAGCACATCAGCTGTCCAAATGCCCAGCCTTGTGGTTGTGTTGATGGAGCTCACTCATGCTTTGCATGAGCTCATGGCTTCTTGTGGGGAAGGAGCCTTCTGTCACATGCTCCATGCTTCAAGCAGGAAACGCTGTCTCATCAGATTCCTGCCTCTTCTCTTCAGCCCTGGTCTTCCGGATACTCCTGGGACACCACTCACAGCTGCTGTGCTCCAATACCTAAAGGCCTGCCCACAGAGGAGATCCTGCCCAAACACTCTCCCTACTTGTCAGTATTTCCCAAGTGTTCTTGTCTTTCTCATTTTCCCACGTGATTTCCTGTCGTACAGGCCCCCTTTAAAAAGCATCACTAAGTTTAATGCTGCTGCTTTGATCTCCTTGGTCTGGGCAGGGGTCCACGAACACAGCCCTGGGTGGCCCCAGGTGTCCAGCATCTGCCCTGGGCTTCTGGAGAATGAGAACTTTCTCTTCCACAGGTGGTCACGACACTCTTCCCACCCTCTATTTACATATGAAGACAGCTGCATTGGCACCTTACAACACTCATTGGTTTCTCCAGAGCCTCTAACAGTATTATCTCAGAGCTGCCCGGCCTTCTCTCCCACTGGAGACTATTTAGCAGCATCCCTGCCCTCCACTCACTGTGTGTCTATAGCAGCTCACCCCCCAACCATGCAAACCAAAAGCCCCCTCCAGGCATGGCCAGGCCTTCCCTGGGGCAAAGATGCCCTCGACTGGAAACCACTGGCTTAGCTGCTGCGTCCTGACCACAAACCTGATATGGTCTGTCTTTTGTCTTTGATCTTACCAGTATATTAAATAACCAAACATTCCCTTATCTATTTGATGATGATTCTCAACAATGAGCAGATGTTGCAGCAATTCCTCCCCAGGGGAGACATAAACAATATTTTCCCCTTCTTCATAAGGTCCCAAAGATTTTTGAGTCCACCAAAATTCACCCTGGGGGACCAATGAGTTCATGAGGCTTAGTGACAGAACATGGGTGAGGATTTTATGGTTAGGAACATGGATGACCCTAAATCAACTGCACCAGAGAATCAGTACCCAGCATGGATGGATGATGGTTTCCCTACAACTACACAGCTAGAATGCCCATTCTCTAGTCTCCCCAACCCACACACGCCAGACCCTCCCTGAGACCCCCAAGCCACATGCAACTAGGCACAATTGCATACAAATGACTGGGAGGAGGGTCTATAGTATCACCTGAGGGTCCAGTGACCCACATCACACCCTCCTTCTCTGAGGCTGGGTCATGGTCCCCAGTCCCCAGACTGGCTCCTGATGGACTCCAGCAAGCTGGAACAGCTAATCTGATGAGGATGCCAGCTGTCTTGCTCTTGGGATAGTGCTGTACAACAGCAGAGGACAGGAGGCCCAGAAGGACGCTTGCATATGATGCCCTTTAAACCTAGAAGGCAGCAAGGATGGGATGTAGAACAGAGGCTGGGAGCAAGCTCTGCTGGGATTCCACCCGGCTCTGCGTGGCCTTGACACCTGTGCGCCTCAGCAATTCTCCTATGGACACAGAAGACACAGTGTCAGAGTAACTAGTGCTTTGGTTATGAATGGAAGGTGGATTCCATGGCAACTGAATGCGGGGTCTCACGGATATGAAGAGGGGGAATAGATGCGCATGCTTGGCAGGAGGGCATGTGCTCACCAAACAGGGACAGACACATCTGTATAAGGAAGAGGAGATGCTTAGCGAGGCCAGGAAGGAACCCAAAGCTCTTACAAATCTGAGAGAGGAGAGATAGAGGGAGGGGAGAGAGGAGAGAGAAGGGGAGAGAGAGAGGAGAGAGAGAGAGAGAGAGAGAGAGAGAGAGAGAGAGAGAGAGAGAGAGAGAGGAAAGAGAGGAGAAAGAGGAAAGAGAGAAGAGAGAAGGGGAGAAAGAGAGAGAGGAGAGAGAGAGAAAGAAAGAGAGAGAGGAGAGAGAGAGAAGAGAGAGAGCGGGAGAAAGAGAGAGCAGAGAGAGAGAGACTATAATGCATGTACATATGAAGGCCTGAGGATGACATCAGTTGTCTTCCTTTCCACATTGTTTTTTGAGACAGGCTCTCTCATTAAACCTAGAGCTCCCTGACTTGATTAGACTGGCTGGCTAGGGAGCACCATGATCCGCCTACCTATCTCGGCTTCCCTAGCCCTGGGATGCAGGGCTGCAGGACAAGCACTTTACTTACTGACTGACTTCTGGACTTGCTTTCCCATTAGACAATCATATGCCAATTCCCCCGTCCTGGGACTCAGGTGGACTGTATGACCCTTGTCCTTTCACAGGTATCAGTGTAACGCTATCTTGTCAGTCAACAACTCCACAGAGGCTGAGCAATAGGTGTGCCTGCCCTTGCAATACAGTGTCTCTGATAGCCACTGAGCTAACGAAAGAATCGCATTTCTCAGGGCAGTCACAGGCAGATCCTTAGATCCTGGAAAGCATGTAAAAAAAACAGACTGCAGAAGCAGTCAGCACTTGACAAATATCTGAATGGACTGTTAACAAACCAGTGGGCAGTGAGTGGGGCTTTAGGTCTGAGCTCCAGCAGTCAGGAGAAGGCTTTCGGTACCCAGAATTCGAGAGGGAAGGACAACTCACGCAAAGAAGATGCTGAGACACACATGCCTGGGGCGTGTTCCAGGATGCCACCAGCCTCATCTCATCTCCCCTCACCTCCTCTCTACCTGTACTCACAAGCCAGAGGCCAGGGCACTCTGCCTGTGTTCTGTCAGGGCAGCACCGTCCAAGCCCAGGACTTACCATCTACTGTGGTTGGGATCAGAGACAACTCCAGTGTTCTAGTTAGTTTATCACCACATGTGTCATGGTTCACATGTCTTCACAGTGAAGAAAAGTCTTTCTCTTTTCTCCTCTCTCCATCCCATTCCTATTCCTGACCTTGACCCTATTTTCTTCCTCTAATGCATGAAACTAAATATAGTTACTTCCTGCGATGAACAGTAGATACTTTCCACAGGTGCCCTCAGCATGACACTTACAAATTTTCAAACACTGTTTCTCAGGGAACTTTTAAGGTTAAATCCTGGAGATGCCCTGGTCATGTTTCTATCAGCCAGAGAAGGCACAGCCTTGTAGCAGAGAGTGTCTGTTTAAAGAAACAACTTATATCCATTGTCAAAGCACTGACATTGAACTGTAGCAACATTGCCATGCTTGTGAGAAGCTCATCAAACATGGAGATTTACTTAATGAAGTACACAACAGCCTTTTTGTGCTTAGAGACACTAGGCAGCACTTTAGCCCCATGTTTTCAACCATTTTCAATAGGGATGACCCAACAAAAACCACCATTAAAAAGTGGCCCCAAATAGATCAAGAAAATGGTGACTGTTTCTGCTGTGAGACAAGAAGAGGGCCACTGTCCTGTGATTGTCAACTTGACACAGCCTGGAGTCATCTGGAAGGAAGAGTCTCAACTGAAGGGTTGCCTGGGTCAGACTGGCCTGCATCCATGTCTGTGAGAGACTGTCATAACTGATGGTTTATGTGGGAAGGCCCAGCCCACCAGAGGCAGCACAATCCCTAGGCAAATGATCCTAGGCTGTGTAAGAAAGCTGGCTACACACGAGTCTGAGAGTAAGCCAACAAGCAGCGTTCTTACATGGTTTCTCTTTCAAGTTCCCACTTAGGTACCCACCCTGACTCCTTTCAATGACAGACTGTGTCCTGGAAGTGTAAACAAAGCACACCATTTCCTCCCGCAAGCTGCTTTTGGTCAGAGTGTTTTATCACAGAAACAGAATGAAATCACTTAGCGCATGTCTACAAACAGCCGCAAAGGTGCCGTGGTCGACTGGGGTTGCGAAGACATTTTAGTGAATAGTGAAGTGCGTGTGCGCACACGCACACACTTGCCAGAGATCAGCCTTCGCTGTTGTTCCTCAGATTCCAGCCATTTTGTTTTCTGAGACAGCTCTCTTACTGGCTTGGAGCTTTCCAAACTGGCTAGACCGGCCAGTCAGCCCCAGAGATCCACCTGTTCTTACCTCCCCAGAGCTGAGAAGTGTGAGCCACTACACCCGCTGCTACTGGTGTTGTGGTTTTGTAGGTGTGCGTGGGACTGAACTCAGGTCGTTGTGCTTGCAAGGCAAATACCTTACCAACCGGGCTACTCACCCCAGAATCAGGGAACAGTGAATCCTTAAATAAGGAATCCATGAACAGAGTTCATTGGCTCTAGGTAATTTCCTCCCTTCTCTCCACACTTCCATGAAAAGACACAGAACGTGGCCTCGGCAGTTTTGAGAAAACCTGTATGTGTTAAGACTATATTCAACTATGCTCAACTCCCACTTATTAAACCTGTTATTTCCTGCACTTCATAGCTGGACATGAACAAGAAGAGTAGTCTGTGCCATGTACCCTTTTTGTAATTAGCACTGGGCTATTTCCTTGTTATCGAAGGGGCTCTGATCAGTGGGGTCAAGGCTTCGGCCCATTAGGAGGCCACTGGAGCAGGGCTTCTGCAGGTGAGGCTCCCCCGCTTTGTAGACCCGCCTCCCCGCCTGCCATCCCACCGCCTGCAGGACACTTCTAGCAGTTCTCAGCTACGTAAAACTGCTGGTGTCCCCACACTTGGCCACAAGAACCCCTGGTGTAATGTGGACTGTGGCTGGAGAAAAAAACACCACCCAAGGGTAACTTCCGCCTAGTCTGGGCAACACAGGGAAACAAAATCAGGAAGATGCAAATACAAGTTCACGGCACTTGAAGCCACACGGCCACCCCGATGCAAAACAACCCCACTCAAGTGTACCTGGGAAGTTTCCTTGCAGCTTTAGGCTGAGTAAATTAAATGCCAGAACTTCATTAAAAAGAAAAACTTCCTCTGGGGGTTAGGTTAATTTTCATGAAAAAGAGGGAAGAACCCAGCCTAGAGGGAGAGTCAGTCTCGCTAGGCTAGTCAGGCGGGTTGGTGAGAGAGAAATAATAAAGGAAAGGGAGGTGCCACAGGGTTACCCCACAGCACCGGGCTCTGCAGCTAACCGCAGCAACTGCTCTTCCTGGAGCTGTGAGCATTCACACGGCTTCTAGGTGGGATCTCACCATGCAGAAAACACATGGGCACAAGGCCGAGGCCTGAGCAGGAAGAATGGGACCCAGGGGATGCTGAGCCTGAACTGCGCAGGACAGCTGCATTGGTTTCAGTGGCAGATGGGTGCTTTTCCTCGGGGATGCTGTCCTGTAGGGGTCTGGCCACCAGCCTTCCCGTACCCTGCCTGGATGTCACAGCGCACGGACACCGAGCCTCTCAAGGGGGAGCCACACTTCTCTGAGGAGCACCTCTCTCTTCTGTACTGACAGCAAGCATAGGAGACTTCTCAGAGTACAGAGGCCTGTCCTTCACAGAGGAAGCACAGCCGAGGCTGGCCTGCATAATGGCCACCGCCATTCAGAAACAGCCAATAAAACGCACAAAAGCACGTCCTGATACTTCAAAACCAGATCAGTGTGAGGCAGCTTCAGAGCAGAGAACCCCAAAACACACCTGGCAGAGGCTGACCTCAGACTCCACAGGCAAGTTCCCTAAGCTGGTCTCTACGCCGGCCTCACATTAGCACAGGTCACAGAGGATGCCTGTTGTCAACAGATATTAACTGTTTGCTTGCAAACATCAACTTAACCCACTTAAGTGCACTTAATATTTGTACACACTTGTGTACCTGTGGGTGTGCATATGTGTGGAGGCCAGAGATCAATCTCACTATTGTTCCTCAGGTGTCATCCACCATGTACTTTGAGCCCTAGGGATCTGCCTCTCTCCACACTTCCCCAGCACCGGAATTACACAGTGCCAGCCATTCAGCTTTTTAAATGAGTCCTGGGGACTGAACTCAGGTCTTTGTGATTGCTTGACAAGCACCTTACCAACTACGCTATCTCCACAGCTTCTAGTGCACTTAATTTTCAAATCTAAATCTCAGCTCCATTGGACAGACCTGCTGAACGGATACCACAAGCTAGTCAGCCAGTGCTGTGCCAGGGAGAACACGAATAAATGTGCTTGTTTCCCTGGCAACATGAAGGGAGAAGAAAGTTCTGGAACGAAAGGTGCCAGGATGTAGCCAGGACTGCCTATGCCCCGGCTCTCCAGTCTACTTTTTGTGTCTTCTGGTGACCAGCTGACAGGGCTTGCAGATGGTACCCCTGGAACAAGGAAGAGAACGCTCTCAGGTCGAGCTTCTGCGTTCCCAGGGCGCCGGCTCCACACATGCCTTTAGACCAGCGAAGACTCAGCAAGGAGGCCGGAGAACAGGAAGCTGGTACAAACGTCTCTCTTGGTGATTTGAAGCAGGAAACTTGAAAACTTCTGCTAGAAGCCAGCATTTTCCCAAGAGGGAAGCAGGTAGAGCACATTCCCCCTGGCCAGGCAGGTAGAGCAAACTGAACAGCTCCTTGGCACAGCAGAGAAGCCAACCAGGGTGAACCATCCAAGCCACTCCCCACGTATCAGTAACCCCAGTGCCTTACAGTAAAATGGAAGGCAGAGACAGGAGAAATCCCCGAAGTGTGTGGCCAGGAAGCCCATATATGCAGCATTGAACAACAAAGAGGCTGACATTCACTCAGGGCTGTCTTCTGACATGCACATGTGCACCAAGGCATACACGTGTCAGTACACACACACACACACACACACACACACACACACACACACACACACACAAACACAAACACACATATCCAGGTATATACACATATATACATCTATCATCTATCATCTACTATCTATCTATCTATCTATCTATCTATCTATCTATCTATCTATCTATCTCTATCTCTCTCTCCTCTGTCTCTCTCACACACACATGCACACCATACACACAGGTATATACATATACACACATACACATACATGTACACTCACACATAAAATGCCAACAACAGACCAAGTACCAGACATTTCATGATAAAAGTGTCTTCTAGCTTTCACCACCATCATCTTGGGTCAAAGCAACCAGGGCAAGGGAACAGCCAAGTTACAGTATTCCTTTGGTTCCCACCTCAAGCCCCAAGAAGCTCCAACTCAAAGAAGCCCAGTTAGGTGGCCAGGGTGGAGGTTGCAGTGGACACCATGACCAGCAGACTCCACTGTGTCTAGGACACGGGGGCCTGGCTGAAGCTGCTCAAGTCTAGGCACTATTTTTACTTCCCCATCTGCCCACCTCATGAGAACAATCGACACAGGGCCCTCAAGGCCCCGAGAGAAGCCGAGCAACCCAAGTTAGACACAAAGGACATGCCGTGCCCGCTCAAGGAAACCCAGGTTTTCTGAAATTCGTGACTATAAAATATTCCAGGAAATTTCGATGAGCTCCTGTGATTTCATGACTGTATCTGAATACACAAATTATCCCCAAAGCTCAAAGAAAGCGGCAAAGGTTTTGTAAGCAGGAAGAAATATAGTTTTGTCACATGAGAACTATAGGAATTGTCAAGTCCTCCACAGCTCGATGAATGTAGCCAGGACACGGTGTGCACCAGGGAAGCACACACACACTCAGCTACTGGCGTGGCCTCTCGTGCTGGTCCATCGCAGTGAGCTCTAGGGTCACAGTGTTGATTGCTGCAGATCTGACTTACCTTCCTGGACTCACAGAAGGCCTGGGCACCAGGCCCCGGGGGGCATGGAGCGTGGAAAGCACCAAGCTGGCGGGCTTGAAAACGGGATGGCTGCCGTGGAGAACGGGCAGAGGAGAGCAGTGGGGCTTCCTGCTGTTGACTGGTGTCTGTAACTAGGGAAGTGGCTTTTCCTCAAAGTGTCAGTAAGCAAGACAAGACAGAAAGCAGAAGTGAGGGGCCCCGGGACGGCCCGCTTGTTAATTTCATATTCAAAATGAAGCTCGAGTCGGAAGGCAGGGATCCCATACAAACACCCGCCCGCCGAGAAGAGTCAGTGGAGATGGCGGTCCCCGGCACACAGTTTCCCACACATTTCCCACACATCCTGGTTAAAACCATGTACCAAATTTAAGGTATATCAAATTTTCTTCTCATTTTTGTTTTTATTGTAAACCATGTTTGACGATTTAATAATTCTGTTGATAATTTTAAAGGCTCGAAATGGGTTTTATTAATTTTTGTTTGCAGTTTCCTATTTTGGGTTTCAAAGTTTTCGCCAATGTGGTTTAAGATTAATTTACTAGAATTCCACGGAGCACCCTCACCTAAGACTGTAGGAGGCGGACTCGACACACTCCTTTCATCTGATGAATCATCATGGTTTGGGTGTGCCACCCAAAGGTTCAGGTGCTGGAAGCTTGGCTGGGCTGGGGCATGTTTGAGTGGCAGAACTTTTAAGGTGGGGTCTGGTGTGAGGGGGTGAGTCCACTGGGGTACCATCCTTGGAAACGATGAACGACTAGCTAAGAGCACTAAGTTAAGTGTAGCGGGCTGGCTTAGTTACTGACAGTAGATGGTCATAAATCGAGGTCATCCCAACAATCTGGTCCCATCCATCACCTTCTTCTACCACTTGGTGCCACCGGGCAGGGTTGCATGGCTGTGAGGTGCTCTGCCTGAACGTGGGTTTTTAAGCCCTACACTGTTAGCTGAATTAAACTGCTTTTCTTTCTAAAGTACTTACTCTCAGGAATTTGGCTACAGCAGTGGACTCCGTGTTAGGAATTTCCCTCTAAGCTCTACTTTGGGTATCATTCTCAAAATGTTGGTAACCTGCAGTTTCATTTTTTAAAAGAAATATTTTTGTGTGTATTTGAATAGTTTGCCTACATAGTTGTATGTGTATCACGTGTGTGCCTGGTACCCTTGGATGTCAGAAGAGGATATCAGGTCTCTTGGGAATGAAGTTACAGATAGTCGTGAGCGGTCAGGATGTTGGGAATCAAACCTGGGTCCTCTGCAAGAGCAACAAGTGCTGAACTAATTAATGAATTTTCATTTTTATGCTATTCAAAATATTTTAAGAGTTCTTCTGAGACTTTTTTTTTTGACTCACAGGTTGTACCAAAGCCCATTATTTAGTTGCCGGTTAAATTTTTGTTGTGGACATATGGTTTAATTTTGTTGTGTTCTAAAAATAATTCACATGGCTTTTAAAACTTGAACTTAACAAATTTTCTAAGCAAGCATTTTATTTGGGTAACTATTCCATGTCAGCGGGAGAGGAATGCATTCTTCTGTTGTTAGACTAACCATTGCACAAAGGTCAGGTCAACTGACAGTGTTGCCCTGGCCTTTTTTATTATTATTGCTTTTCTATTTGATCTGTTATAGAAAGAGAGAAACTTATTCCAGATCCTGGTGTTGGCGCTGTCTCTTTATGTCTTCGGCTTTGTCAAGGTTTACCTTGTGAATTTTGGTGCCCTGTTGATCTGTGCATACATGTTTAGGGCTGCTGTGTCTCCTTGGATGTCTAACCCTTTTGCTATTACGCAACCATTTCCTTGAAGCCCTGACCCCATTTACTGTAGAGGTTTTTGTTCTGTAAGTGATTCAGTAAGTGTGGAGTACAGGGGAAAAGGGCCAGCCAAGGAAACTCACCCTGGCCCTGAAACCAGAGCCAGCCAAAGAAACACGTTAGCCCTGAACCCAGAACCCAAGAAACACACCCTGACCCTGAAACCAGAGCCACAGAAACACACTTTGGCCCTAGAATCAGAGCCAGTGAAAGAAATACACTCTGGCCGTAAAGCTAGAGCCAAAAGGCTATAAAGAGCCAGTGAAAGAAACACAGTTTGGCCCTGAAACCAGAGCCAGCTCTGCCCCTGACCAACGAAACCAACCAATCCTGAGCAGAAAATCTCCCTGGAGAAACGTCACCCTAAGAAGCCCTATATAAGCCTCTCTGTTTGGTCAGTTGTGGGCTCTCCTTTTCCACCCTGGTGGAGACAGCCACTCTCCTGGACTCTTCCTTCCCAAATAAATCTCTTTCTTAAAAGAGTTTTGGGTGAAGATCTCCTTTCGCTGGTGTGCAGCAGAAGAACCTTTGCTGAGACTTTCCAGTAGGGGGACTGAGCAGAAAAAAGTAACTTTTCCCCGAAGCTGGAGGAGATTGCTACATTTCTGTAGCTCCAGGTATAGCCTGACTACCGTGCAAGTCAGGGTACCTTTCCCTCCAGAGCTGTAACACTTGCAAGGAGGCTTCTGACATTCCCACTTGGGAATTCCTAGCTGGGCTGTAGCTCTGACAATGTGTTTTTTGCCTTGGAGAGGTACCTGTCTTGTGCAGAAGGCTCTGGGTGCTTTCCATACTTACTGCTTGCCCTCTCCCTGGCCTCTTTCTCAGATCTTCACTGTGAGAACCTAGTGAAGGTGTGTATTAACTACAGCTTTTTACTCTATCTTCTGATATTTTGATACCCAGGGACTTGCTGATGTTAGGGGTGCTATCCATCCCAGCACTGAGCAATCTCTAGAGAAAGTGAAACACTCCGTATGTAAACAAACCAATCCAAAGTTTACCTTGAACCACTTTTATCAGGCTGTCATATGCCAACCTATTGGTCACCTATTCTGATTACTCTACAGGAGCAGGCAACCAGGGAAGGCCCTCTTCACCAGAGCCTGACATCACTTTGTAAACCAACTAGCCCTGTGCCTGCTCGGCTCTGTCTTCTCGTGCTTTCCTACAGGAAGCACAGGAGAGGCTCTGCCCGCCCCCCCCCCCCCCCGAAGTCCCTCATGAGCTCAGGACTCAGCCCTGTGCTGTTTCTCCATGTTGTCCTCCAAGGCACAGAGTATTGTTTGTTTGGAGGGATCTGTGAGCACACATGACCTCCCTGTGACAATCTGGGTTTGATGTCCTGCTCCATCCATGATTCTTTTCGAAGACGAGCCCACTGGGAGTCTACATAGTTACTCAAAGGAAATGAAAGGCTAGAGCCAACAGGGAAAATGAACAGCAGAAAGAGAATGTTTACTCAAGCATTGTTCAACAAAGGTAACTGAACAAAGACTTTTTTGTTTGTTTTTGAGACAAGGTTTCTCTGTGTAGCTTTGGAGCCTTTCCTGGAACTCACTCTGTAGCCCAGGCTGGCCTTGAACTCACAGAGATCCACCTGCCTCTGCCTCCCGAGTGCTGGGCTTAAAGGTGTCCACCACCCGGCTCTGAACAAAGACTTTTAAACCACAGTTGTCTATTAGGGAAAAAAGAGTCAGGAATGGAAAGGCACTGGGGATCAGCTGACTGAGGTTATATGTGGAGGGGTAAAGACCAGAAAATAAATGGCAGCTATTGTTCTGAGTGACAAAGAGGGCAGATGTGAGTCTGTAAGGGACTCACAAGACGAGGCAATAGCTTGAGAAAAAGGGGACAGAACTTAAAAAATCCTAAAAGTCAAAGAAGATCCAAGATAAGCAACACTGATATCCCACAAAAATACAGCGTTAAATAAAGGGGTGAATGCATGCTTCAGTTAGAAGTACATTTTCAGAACAAAAGAGGCCTCATCTCGAGGGGTAAAAGGAACATCCCAAGACTAAAGGAAAAGTAAATGACCCAACCTCAGCTGAAAATAGGACCAATTCCTACTTCCGGGCATGCATCTCAGGGATTTGAAATCAGTGTGTGGATGAGACGCCGCATGCTTGCTGTTCGCCGAACTACTACCCACAATAGCTAAGAGGCAGAACAGCCTAAGGGTCCACCAATGGATGAGTGGATAAAACAATACGGTAGGCATAGGCTGTAGAGTGCTGTCTCGGTATGAAAAGGAAGTGAACTCTGCCACTTGTAACAAATACATAGAGCTTGAGGATATGAAATGAGTTGGGTATAGAGATACAATATGCATTATCACTTAGATGCTGGGGAATTCTTTCCTCAGAGCTGAAACACTCCCTCCTGGAGGGACAGGCTCATAAAACTTAAGGGAAAGAAAGTCAGGGAAAGGAGACCTCTCTTGGGAGCTGCCGGCAAGCTGGGCAGGGGGTTCTACAGATGCTCCACCTTGGTGAGCTTTTTGGTGAAGTGGCTGCCTTTGAGCCCCTGTGCTCCTATTGGCCACCCCCATCTTTTTCCCATAGTACCAATAAACCTGCTAATTCACCAGGCTAGACTTGGTCCAAATGATTACTTTGGGATGAGCAGACATTTGCTCATGTCTCCCCAAGAAAGGTCAACGAAACAGCAGTGAACTCAAGAACACTGAAACACAATCATAGGAACAGAATGCTGGTTTCCAGTGGGTTGGGGTGTGGCCAGGAGGCAGGGAGTGGTGGTCTTGGGGTCTGAGGCCAGGAGTATGCTAATGAGCTTGATCTGGTCACTCCTGGCTGCTTAGACACAGCCTAGCACCATGGGATTCTTGTTGACCAGACCTCAATCTCAGAAGACAGAGGGCAGTGTCTACATAACAGCCCAGGAGAAGGTGGCCCAGCTGGACTCAGGGCTGAGCAGAAGGGAATTTTAGAGCTTGGAATAAACTGTAAGAAAGTCACTCTGTCTTTACCAGAGGAAGAGGAGGGCACAGGAGGGCTGCCTATCTTCTAAACAACTGCTTCATAGCCTTGGCGGTTCTTACAAACTCAGACACAGAGCCCATGGCAGCCAGCAGAAGCTGTGTAAGGCCCCCTATGCCTCCCAGTGTTGCTGGGGACCACTCCTTGGCACCAGCAAGTTCAGCCACAAGAACAGCAGCTCCACCACATGCCAGGGTTTGATCACTTTCCCTAACGTACCAGTGGGGTCCCAAGCCCTCCAGAATCTTCAGATCTCTAGGGGCTGGGCTCAGAAATCAGATTTTCTGAGCAGCTCTCGGGTAAGGCCAGCAGGCAGCCTGCACAGAGAGTGCCTGGCACTCTGGTCTCCATAAGGAGGCTGGGGCTCTGAACTAACTCCTGAAATATAGGACAACCACACAGCTGCTGACTGGAGGGGAATTATCGAAGCAAAATATTCACATTTTCCCTGGGGTTCTAAGGAAGTCCTGAGGAAGGCCAGCATTCGGGGAAACAGTTGTCATAGTTCGTCTTGACTGACAGCTTGATGGATTCAGAGTCACCATGGAAACAAATCTCTGGGCCCGTCTGTGAGGTTCTCTCTAGATTAGGTTAAGGGGAGAGGACCCATCCTTATGGATGGCACCGTTCTATCGGCTGGGGTCTCAGACTGAATAAGGAGAAAGCAGGCTGAGCACCAACATTTGTTGCTCCCGGATTCATCACTGAAGATGCAATGTGATCAGGGGCCTCAAGCTCCCAGCGCCACATCATCCCTGCCTTGATGGACTGGATCCTTAAATTGTGAGGCAAAATATGCCCTTCTCTTCTTAAGCTGCCTTGTGTGTGTGTGTGTGTGTGTGTGTCGGGGGTGTGTGTGTGTGTCACAGCAGTGAGAAGAATAACCAATACACTCTTTCAGTTAAAATTCCTCCACCACGAATCCTCAGACACGGGTTTTGTTAAAAGGATCATTCTGGAAGAAGTCACGATGGTGCTAGGAGCTGTCAATGGAGCCCAGCGATGGCTGGGGTAACTGGGCCAGCCCAGGCTGCTGCATTTCCTGACAGTAGGCTGATTCACGGGAAGGAGGAAGTCTCCTAATCTGCAAGGCCCCTCAGAGCAACACCTCTTGTGGTGTTTTATCTTCTCCCAAACTACACAGCACAGGAATTCTAGAGGCAGGCTACTCGGTCTCTTACCAGACTCCAAGTGAGCAGGTGGAGGGGCTGGATCTTGAGGAGACTCACGGGGCCCAGTGTGAGGGGCCCCTAATCCCTGTGACAGCCCCAAGTCCCCCTCACTTCTGTCCACCAAAAGAACTTAATGATGTTCTGGCCTCTTGCTGGTCTCAGGGACCTTCCAGCTGCTCTCAGATTGCATCGTAGCAGATGGGGCTCTGTCCCAGCAAATCATCTTACTCTTCTATAGTCAAAAGAGCTGAATGGGGCAACTTGCTCAACATGGCCTTTACAGCTTGTCCCCACAAGGGACACGATCCCTCTTTGCACAATGTTGATGCTCTCTCTCTCTCTCTCTCTCTCTCTCTGTGTGTGTGTGTGTGTGTGTGTGTGTGTGTGTGTGTGTGTGTGTGTGTGTGTATGGACATGCATGTGGCATGTGTGAACTACCAGGAATTAAAAACCCCAGGCCTCATGCATTTTAGGCATGTGCTTTTACCACTGAACTCCAATCGAGACCTTGATTATTTTTTTAAAGCTGCAGAGAAATGAACAAATACCAAGGATCTTCCTAAAAACTCTAAATCCTCCTAAACAAACAAAAAAATAAGCTTTGTGAGTGTCTATCCCTAAACTGGCCCTTTATGTCATTGCTGTGCCCTGTCCCAAGGGTCAGGGGGCATCACGGAAGAGGGGGTGGAAAGAATGCAACAGCCACAGGAAGGGGAGGAGAGCTGGGCCATGTCCTAGCTATTGCATGCAAGAACTCACAGAGGTGTGTTACCTGCGGAGCCTGCACAGGGTCAGGCCACTCAACTTTCCAGCACTGACTGGGGAGGGGGCAGTGAAGGTCCAGCCCTAGCTGAGAAGTTACTGGCAGTCGATGGCTGCTGAGGGAGAGAGGGAGGGAGACATTTTTCCTTGGGGGTGCAGCTGCCGGCAGGTTGCCCATGTTCTAGTGCACAGCTCTGCATCCTTGTAGGAACTGGCAACCCTGACCGGTCTCAGTGGCTTAGTAAAGGAAGAGGAGGAGGAGATGAGGAGAGAAGGGTAGTGAGAAGGGGAAGGAGGAAGGAGGAAGAGATGAAGGTGGGAGGGGCTTGTTGAGAGGGAGAATGTTGGGTGAATCCAATCAAAACACACTATATGACTATGTATGAAATTCTCAAGGAATAAATAAAAATACTATTTAAAAACGATGATTTCAGGGACTGAGTGCTGCACAGACAGTATCTGAAAAGGACTGGCTGACAGGCACCCCCTACCTCAGGCAGCACCCAGCTCTGCAGCTGCTTGAGCCCTCGGCATTGTGTGGAACATGCCTGTTGTTTGGTTACTTTTCCATTGCTGCAGAGACACACGACCAAGGCAACTTAGAAATGAAGACGGTTGTTGAGGCTTTCAGAGCGGAAGGTTCGAGTCTATGATCACCGCGGTGGGGAACATGGCAGCAGGCAGGCACGGCACTGGAGCGGCAGCTGAGAGCTTGCATTTTAATCCACAAGCAGAGGGGCTCATACGGTCCACTCAGTGGCACGCTACTTATGAGTCATAAGGAAAACTGAACGGGTTCCAGTGGTTGCCTTGCTCAAGTCTTACAAACAAGAACCCCACCACTAAGAATTGTAACAAATCCTCACCTTCTCACCTTAAACAGAGGGGTTGGTTCAGTGAACTCGTAGCCCTCACAGCCACAGCTTCCTGAAGATTGACCCAGCCTCAGAGAATATTCAGACACCCACTCTGTCTCTGTCCTGAATATATGCACACTTCACTGTCCTTCATGCCCTGGTTCCCTGACAGTACCATATATTTACACAGCATTCACTATGTGTTAGGTGTTAGAGGTAATCTTAGAGATGGATAAGGTGTGTGTGAAGATGGGTGTGATGGTTTGAATGAAAATGTCCCCTGCTGGGGGATGTCTTTCTGTATGCTGTGAATATATGTTGTTCTCATTGGTTAATAAATAAGCTGCTTTGGCCTATGGCAAAAGGCAGCTTGGAGGCAGGAGGGAAATCCAAGGAGAGAGACAGGAAAGAGAACGGCAGAGTCTGGAGAGATGCCAGCCTGCTGCCCAAGGAGCAGCATGCCAACAGCCATATAGATTAATAGAAATGAGTTAATTTAAGATGATAGAGCTAGCTAGGAAGAAGCCTGGCCCACTGGCCAACAGTTTGTAATTAATATAAGCCTCGGAGTGATTATTTTATGAGTGGCGGCAGGACCACAGGGCTCGGTGGGACTGGAGAAATTTCCAGATACAGTCCCACGTAGGCTGATATGTTTGAGTAGTTGGTCCCCAGTTGGTGGAAATATTTAGGAAGAATTAGGTGTTGTCTTGTTTTGTTGGAGGACGTGTGCTCACTGGGGGTAGGCTTTGGGGTTTACAGAGTTCACACTGTTTCCAGTTAGTTTCTCTCTCTCTCCCTCTCTCCTCTCTCTCTCTCTCTCTCTCTCTCTCTCTCTCTCTCTCTCTCTCTCTCTCTCTCTCTCTGTGTGTGTGTGTGTGTGTGTAGGGAAGGCTGCTGTGTTAACGTGGTGAGAGTCTCGCCCCTGGGTCCCCTATGATCTGGACTCAGATCTCTTTGAGAGGGTGACTTAGTGAGCTTTAACTGTCAACCTGACATGGACTGGAGTCATGTGGCAGGAGAACCTCAAGGACTGAGGAACTGCCCAGTTTAGATTGGCCTGTGAGCATGTCTGTGGGGAATGGTCTTGACTGTTAATTCAGGCAGGAGCCAGCCGACTGTGGGTGGTACCAGCCCTAGGCGGGTGGGCCTGGGTTACATAAGAGAGCCAGCTGAGCAGGACCTGTGAGCGAAGTACAAGTGGCATTCCTCCAGGGTTTCTGTTTCAAGTTCTGACTTGAATTCCTGCCTTGATTTCCCCCAGCGAAAGGAGTAAGTATAAGCTGAAGTAGACCCTTCCCTCCCCTAAGTTGTTTTTGGCCATGGTATTTGTTACAGCCGTAGAAGAGAAACTTAGCAACAGAGAGACTATTCCTACAACGGAAAAGCGGCAAGTGGTACCCAGGATGCACTAACCGTGAGCAGCAGTTTTTGCACCCAGGGAAGGCTGGCAAAAACTCCTCCCACTTCCAGGCTACCCAAGCATCCTCTCAGCACGAGGGAGGGCTCAGGTCTAACTTAGGGTCCAGTAGTCCTTTCACCCTGGAAATGCTTATCTACACTGACACAGAGCCACCAGCTACAAGGCCCTTGCAATATGGGTAGTGTAGCCCAGAATTGTTTAAGTTTAGTTCAAATATACATGGCTACATGCTGCATGTTGAACGCCATTGACAAGGAAGCTAGAGGGAAGCCTTCTTGGACCATCTGGGAAGCATGCATGCCCACCCTGAGACTAACATGTTCTGGAAGAGAGGCCATGATTGACACTGTATAAATATACCTCAAGGGACAGTTTGTGTGTAGCTAGAGTTTTCCTGCCTGGCCCACAGTCAGGACAAATCTCTATCACCTGCCAGTCCCACAGATGCTCAGACCCGACCAAGTAAACACAGAGACTTATATTGGTTACAAACTGTATGGCTGTGGCAGGCTTCTTGCTAACTGTTCTTGCAGCTTAAATTAATCCATTTCCATTAATCTATACCTTGCCACATGGCTCGTGGCTTACCGGCATCTTTACATGCTGTTTGTCATGGTGGCGGCTGGCAGTGTCTCTCTCACTCAGCCTTTCATTTTCCAGCTTTATTCTCCTCCTTGTCCCGCCTACACTTCCTGCCTAGCCAATGGCCAATCAGTGTTTTATTTATTGACTAATCAGCAACACATTTGCCATACAGAACATCCCACAGCAGTTTGTGAGCTCTGTATAATTCTCCCTCCAGAAGTTTCTCCCATTAAGGCCAAAGTTGGAGGCTATGGATTTTCATTTTTATTAAAGGGGTAGTACATCTTGTTCCAAATATCTGCTCTGCTGTGTCCAAAGCATATCTGATAGGGAGATAGGTTGGTCGGTAGGTAGGTAGGAAGATAGCTAGATAGCTAGATGGGTGGATGGATGGATGGATAGATACACAGGCACAGACAGACAGATGAGTGTATAAGAGGGCTGAGATGGCTCAGTCAATAACCCACCTCCCAAAGCATGAGGACCAAGTTTAGTCTCAAAAATTCGTGTAAAAATGCTGGACCTGGGGGCCCACACTTGCAACCCCAGTGCTGGGGAGAGAAACAGAGACAGGAGGATTCCTCAGTCTCACTTGCCAGCCAGTAGAGCCTACTTGTTGAGCTCCAGGGCAGTGATTATAAAACAGGACTGGAGTGGAGAGGTGGCTCAGTGGCTAAGAGCACTTTCTGCTCTTTCAGAGGACCCTGATTCAGTTCCTAGCACCCATATCAGGTGGTTCATAGGCCCATGAAATCCAAGTTTTAGGAGATCTAACACCCTCTTCTGGCTTCCTCAGGCACCTGCATGCATGGGGTACACACACACACACACACTCAGACACACATGCATATAAAATGAAGAAATCTTTTTGTTTGTTTGTTTTTTGAGACAAGGTTTCTCTGTGTAGCCCTGGCTATCCTGGAACTCACTTTGTAGACCAGGCTGGCCTGGAACTCACAGAGATCCACCTGCCTCTGCCTCCTGAATGCTGGGATTAAAGGCATGCACCACCACTGCCACCCAGCAAAATAAATTTTAACAAAATGAAAACAAAACAAAACAAAAACAAGATGGCAGGCATTTGAGGAATGACACCCAAGGTTGCCCTCTGGTTTCTATATACTTGCACACACCTGTATCACACATGTATAGACATCACACAATCACACACACACACACACACACACACACACACACACACACACACACTCAGATTATTGATGATAAACACACTCATCCTTAATGTGTTGAAAGTTTGCTTCAAAAATCTGGTGATACTGTTGGGCAAGAGCCACTCTGTATCCATGACCTTCCCACAGTGCCTTGCAAAGTCATGTTGCTTGTAAAAAGACCCTTTCCTCAGTCTCCAGGTGACCAGCAGCTTTTTATCCTTGGTTCCAGTACTCTCCCACCAACATTTGCAGAGGGTTCAATCTCTGAGGCCAGCAGCTCAGTTTTGCGTAGCGCAGCTGTGAGACTGGACAGGGCCTCCAGGAGAAGGGGGAGTTCAGCATCATTTTGCAGATGAGATAACATGAGCCTAAGTAACTGAAGGTAATGGTGGAGTCGGGGTCCTGGATGCCTCTGTCAACTACGCTGCTCCAAGGGGCCCTAGGAACCCACCGTTCAGAGTTGGATGGCTGCTGATCAAAGCCACAGTCCCAGAGTTAGCATCAAAAGGTGTATGTGACAAGTCCTGGGGCTCTCTGTGGTCAGTACAGCAGTGCAGATAGACACATTTGGAGCCGAGCAAGTGACCGCATACACAGTCAGCATACGGCTTACACAAGAGCAGCCTTCAGGTCACCCTCTGCTGCAGCCTGAGACACCCAGATGTGAAGCCACAGTCACCCAGAAACCATAGCCGGAGCTCTCAACCATAATAAGGGCAGCGTGTGTCCTCATGAGAAAAAAGCCAGTTCTCAGAAGCAGGCATAGAACCAATGGTGTGATCTCAAAATACCGGATGGACTAAGAATAATGTGAGAAAAGAATCACGAAGATGGAAACCGTTCCAGCGGACTTGTGTAGAAGTGGGTGCAGGTGGATGTACACTTTCTCTTCCTGAGTTATTTTATACGTATTCATCTTTTGTGAGTGTGTCAGTCGGCTGAGAATAGACTGACATTCTCAAACACCTGAAAATTCCAAGACTGGCAGATTTTATGAATATAAACATCTGTGTACAGAAGGAAACTGGTTGCATGATCCCTCACTACTTCTCTCTGTCTCTACACACACACACACACACACACACACACACACACACACACACACACACACACATTTCTGGACCATCCAGTCTTCACAACTAACAACACACAACCCAGCACACTCACAAATCCCAATGCAGTTGAAACTCCTTAGCCCTCAAGAATGTGCTATTTATCCCGTAAACTGTTCTAAAACAGAGACCTCCTGTGGCTCCAGGTAGAATGGGGCAGGAGGCCACACCCCAAATCTCTCCACATCTCAAGATGGACCTGAGCACCAGGGGCCTAGACAACTTCCAGGTGGCAGTGCACAAATACCTTTGAAAACTGAGTCTGCATGACGTTGGGCAATTCTCAGTCTCTGGAAGCTTTAGTCCTTATCTGTGGACAGAATTTGCCCAACTATTATGACAAATGTCATGCTTCAAAATTAGTTTCCTTCCTGGTCCATTCACTACCCATCCTTCCAACAAAACCTTCCTTTGTTATAATTCCCCCAACTTGAAAAAGACACGTTTCTGGCCACGTACAACTCTAGACTTAGAGAGGTTGGCAGAGTGACAGTGGATGTTTCACCACGTCCTTCAGAAGAGTTCTGCTCGCTAAGCTTTACCCTTCTTATGTAAGCTTTACCCTTCTTATGTTTGCCGTAGTGGTTCAAAGATAATTTTCAAGAGATGATGTTCACAGCTCACTTTAGTCACCTTAGCGTGGTTATAAGAATTGAGGGCAAGGCCAGGTCTGGGCTTTCCAGAGAGAGCACCATTCCTCTCTCTCTCAAAGATAATAAAGCATCGGTGATGGGTGAATACACGATTTAGAATGTGGATGTCTGACTGCTGCTTTGGAGGTGAAAACGATCGCTCACATAGCATGATTCAAAATCCATTCAAATGGAAGAAACCATAGAAATTCTATTGAAAATAAGAAAATAAATAACCACAGAGATTAAAAAGCTTATGGGAAATGTGCCCAGCAATTATGACAACAGATTATGGTAATACCATGTATCTACTTACTGATGTGAATGGTTTTAAGATCTATACAAAGGCCTCCCAAACGCAGAACTGAGTGCAGTGGGTACCAAGAAATATAGTCAACAAACTCCTTAAGGGCCTTCTTCTTAACATATGTTCTGCCAGAGGGAAGAAGCTCTGTCAACCTGGAGCAAGACAGGAGGTAGTTCCAGGGGGTTAAAAAGAAGAAGAAGAAGAAAATGGAACTGAGAGATAATTTGGTGCATTTTTGACTATGTGGAAACTTGTGCAAAAGAGGTTTCAGTTTTATGTCATAAAGTTGAGAAAAAAATTCTATTAAGTGCCGTGCCAACTAAGAAAGTGTCAAAATCAAGTTCTGCCCTAGGAAGAGCAGAGGGAGTAAAGGAAGACCAAGACAGGGAATGGCAGGGCACTGCACAACGGACTCGCCTATCTTTTGGTGCTATAACAAAATACCTGAAGCTCAGCACTTGGTAGAAGTTTACTGAGCTCACAATTTTGGACTTCCAGGACAGGGTGATTCCATCTGTTTTGCTGCTGGTACAGCACTCTGAGCCACTGAGCCACACAGCAGAAGGAACCTTGGCAGGGGTCATGAGTGAGGAAGAGAGCAAATGTAGAGACAGGAGCCAAAGACAATCAGTAGCCAGGCTTGGGGTTCCTGAGGAAGTATGCAAATCTCCTCTGAGGACAATACCCCCATAGCCCCCCCCCCACCCTGGCTAGGACCCACTTTTTAAGGGTACAACTGCCTTTCAACGCCCACTCTGAGGACTTAACCCAAGCACACAGACCTTCAGGGGCCCTAGGCAAACTATTCAAATCATAGAATACCCAAGGGGTCCTAGTGCTTGTAGCTGGCGAGGCTGCCAACCCTGATGGCTACACAGGAGCACTAGGCAGGGAACATGGGGGGAGGGGAGGACAGCGGGGAGGACAGTGGACTCTGGCTGGGTCCTCAGAGTGGAGATGCCATGGCCAAGTGTGGACTCATGAATGGTAGTAGACAACATCAGTCAACAAATGCTGAAAACGGTCAAACCCAAATCACAGGACGATTATCATTGGAGTCTACCCACTCCTCATTCTCAGATACACTGTCTGAAACGGAATCATGCAACAAACTAGCCAGTGTGCCTTGCAAGAGGAAATGAGCAGTTTCCAGAATGAAAAGCTTGATTCCTGGAAGCAGGACTACGGGGCAGAAAGACAGGACGCTACGGCTGAAGGACGAAAATTTTCAGTTAAATTAAAATGAAGTAAAAAGACAGAATTAACCCGGGTCACATTAAGACATTTCCATGGCAACACCACAGGAACTGTCAAGTGAATGACATATGAGGTTGATCTAGCTAGAGCAAAGGTCCGTCAGTGCAGTTAAGCCTACAGACAAAGGCAGCCGTGAGTTCCGTGGTGGGTATTTCAATATCTTTATAGACGTGCTGAATCCACGTAAGCTCACCAGTACTGAAATTAAGGATTTCCCTAACTGTCCTGAGCCCTTCCCTCTCCACTCACAGCACCAGGTCTGCCACACGGGCGTCTGCTCTCCCTCTCCTAGCTGGCCTACTCCAGCAGGCTCAACGCCCCCCACACCTGTGTTGCCACCCAAGCCTGAAGGCTGTCCTAGGAGTGTGGGGCACACCACAGCTTCCAGAGTCAGGACTCCGTATGGGGAAGCAAGGGGTTCCTTTGTCTTCCCTCATGACAGCTGCTCTCTCCCCACCCCAACCAGCCACTACAATATTCCCAATGCCCGCACGTCTTCTTCCCACCCCAAGTTCCCACGAAATGAAAGACAAAGAGAGGGCCACTTTGGATCTACTAACCTGATCACAAATGCTTTAATGAAATATGCTTTCTCTGCATAGCTTTGGTTTTAACCATATTTGATTATATTTGATATTTAAATTCAATCGATGAGTTTTAAAAGATACAGACAAAAAGTTATATAGTTCTATTTTTACTTTTTATTTTTGAGACAGGGAGGCTCTCGTGTAGCCCAGGCTGGACTCAAACTGGGTAAATACCCGGGGATGTCCTTGGACTTTTGATCTCTACTTCCCAAGTGCTAGGATTATGAGTATGTGCTACCACATATGATTGATTTGGTGTTGGGGACTTCTTCATGCTAGGCAAGTATTGACTGAATTGCATCCCTAGCTACTTCCTGCTCCCCAGCACACCATTTTCTTTCTTTTCCTTTTCTTTTCTTTTTAAAGTGTCTCCTTTAGTTTAGGCTAGTGTGAGTCTTGCTATATAGCGAAGGATGACCTCGAACTCTTGATCCTCCTGCCTTTGACTTCCAAGTGTTATGATTACAGAAGTGTCCCCACACCTGCCTACATAATTGTTTCTTTTCTAAAGGTTTATTTCATTTTATGTGCAGGTATATGTGTGAGTGTACATTTGTGCATAATCATGCAGTGCCTGTGGAAGCCAGAAGAGGGAGTTGGAGCCTCCAGGTAATGGAGTTACACATGGTTGTGAGCCTCAGACTAGGTGCCTGGAAAAGAACCCCAGTCCTCTGCAAGAGTAGTCAAGTGTTCTTAGCTGATGAACCCCCTCTCTTTCTCCCATAATTGATTCTTAAAAGAGAAAAAAAAAACCCCAAAAAACTAAAACCAAAACAAAACAAAAAACCCTCAAAATGATCTAAGCCAATATTTTTGTCAAAGTTATAATCAAATGAAAAATAGCCCTGAAAATATATCAGAATTCATGAATCTTCGTAAAATCCAGTCAGCCTAGTTACTATTTTAGCCTTTATGCAGCATTCCCATAGGAAAACCTCTTTTGCTTAGGGTTCAAATGCAAGGTTGAAGACTATGTTGATACCAAGCCAACCAAGGTAAGCAATTAAACTACATCTCTGTCAAGACTTTGTCTTCTGACATAAAGGCACCACCCAGTTGTCACAACACCAATCCAGAAACAGAGAAAAGGGCTGAAAGCTGCAAACGAGGGTAGAAGAGGCCAGCTGGGGTAGTTGGAAACAGGTCCATACAGCGAAAGCTGAGAGGTTGCACATTGGCTTGGGCAAAGAGAACAGAAACAGTAACAAAGGCTCAACCGCCTTGGTGGGAACCGGAAGCGTGTCTTCCCAGGACTGCAGCTGTGAGGAATGACCACGCCCCTTCCTGGAGGGACTTTTGTTCTCTCCCGAAGTCACGGGAATGATGGGAATATGTCTCTTTGAAACTTTATTTCTAAAGGATGAAACCGCCTGCTGTTACTTGGATGTCATGGGATTAACTAAAATGCATGGACATTTGGTGGGCCCTTGGTATTTCCCGCGCCCCGACAATGGGGAACTGCCCACTAGCTACTGGAAAGGGTGAGCTGTGCCGCAGTAAATGCACTTGACTTTCAAAAGAACACAAGACCCAGTCCTTGAGCCCCGGCTGTGAAAAACAGGGTTTGTTTTTCTTTTCTCGCTCTAAGTTTTAAGGAACCTCTCTGAATGACACCACCTGGTCTAAACTGACACAAGCTATTTATAGTTGGTATCTATTCCCCTCGGAATACAGACACTACGGAGCGTGAAGAAATGGTGGTGCCTGGGATAGCAACACACTGCCCAACAGTGCCAGAGTGATCACAAGCAACAGTGTTCCTGTATACGAATACCCTTCTGAATTCTAAATGTAAACCTTAAATTTTGAAAACTCCTAAATCCCAAACACGCATTGAACCATGAGGGACAGTTTGCTGGGTAAGTCTACTAAGAGTTCTTTGCTTAAAAATCAAGATCAAACCAGAGAGATCGTACCTACATGTTGAATATTAAATATGGCCTTAAAAGGACCAAAGAACCATTTCATGCCAACCTAGCAATAAAATAATATTTTCTATCAATTTCATCTTTCAGGGATGAAATATATTCCCCAAATTATTTCACATTCTTTATCCTAAGTTAAAACATAAAAAAATTCGTTTTTAAAACTTTTTAAAATTATATCTGGCATATTTAAGCATTTCAAATACAAAATACAAATAAATTTTTGTTTTACTGCAAAATTTCCCTGAATCTATTAAAACAAAATTATTGATTTGGATAGAACAAAATGACTTGGTGAAATAGTTTCAAGTGACAAAATTTATCACTTAAAATACCTGATATCTTGTAAGTATTTAAATATTTTTTACTCAAATATAAATATATCCACACAGTATTTGAACTGCCATCGCAGAGAGAGAGAACACATTATTGTGTTTAATGACATTCGATTTAAACTCTCTGTGTAAAGACTGAGGGTTTGTCATGAATAAAGGAAAAGCCTGATCCCAGTATTCCAGGAATGCCCCACATCACTCGCATGGTATATTTTTAACGTTAAAATCAGAGGCGTCCACCCGTCCATCTCTTTTTATATCACCTGCTAAAATGGAGAGAGAGAGAGAGAGAGAGAGAGAGAGAGAGAGAGAGAGAGAGAGAGAGAGAGAGAGAGAGAGAGAGAAGACGCCAAGGGAAAAATAATACCCCCAATCGAGAATTTTGCTTAACTTTGAACACAATTTTGGTCAGCCAGGCAAAACCCAAAAAGTCGTTCCCAAGAAAACAGGAAGCTGATCGACCTTCCCAATCCTTTCTACTCCATGGACTTTCAGGGAAGTGAGTCTCTTTTCAATGACTTTTAGGTGAGGTTAAGTTTTGAGAGCCTTAGTGATATATAGTCAAATGTAACCTTAATGCCTAAACAAACTTCAAGGATTTGGAGAGGCGACTTCACAAAGGAAGTCCGCCAAGCAGAGCGAGCCTGCTGGTTTGGGCAGGGGTTCAGAGTTTGGTGAGACTGATCTTTCCCTCACCTACCGCATTTCAGAGGCTCTGGGACTCTGCATCGCTTCGGGGGCGCGCACAGTGGCAGTGCCGGGGTTCGCCGAACCGCCAGACGAGGTGCGCAGCCGAGGGGCGGAGCTCCCGGCTCGGCCCCGCTGCCGGCCGCGCTCCCTGCGCCCCGGGCGCGCGCTTGTGCTCGCCGGAGTCCGGTCCCGCGCGCGGGGGCCAGGCGGGTCCGCGCTCTGCAGCAGCCGCTGGTGCGAAGCCGCGGTCCAGCCTGGAGTAGCCAAGGTCTGTCGCCTAGGGGAGGCCGAGGCCCTGCGCTAAGGCGCGGCGGAGCGGAGTGGCGCCTACCTGGGCAGGTGGCCAAGTCCTCCAACCCCTTCTCCTCCTCCCCCCTCCTGTTTCTCCGCGGCCTTCTCCTCCTGTTTGGTTCTCACGGGTCCCCGGTTCTTCTCGCCGCCAGGCTCGCCGCTTCCTCCTCCGGGGAACTTCCTCATAGCGTCCGGGCAGCGCCCGCGCTTCTTCCGCGGCCCCGAACCTGAGCACCCGCCCAGAATCCAGCATAGTTGTGCAGCTCCCGGAACGGATTCCGGGCTAGGAAGTACCCCAAGATCCAGTGTAGTAACACCCCGAACCCGAGCTAGAACGGGACAGCACGTTGAACCGAGCCTGAGATAATTAAGACCCCAAATCTGGACGGGACAGAACCCTAAACCGAGCAGTACCTTGAACCTAGTCAAGTAGCACCGGTACCTGAACCTGAGTCCCAGATCCCCAAGCCAAGGCTCAACTGATTATCACCCTGAACCTGAGCTGAGCTGATGCTGAGCAGCATCACAAACGGAGTTGGTCAGCACCGCTGAACCTGGGTGGGGCAACATCACAAACTGGCTGGAGTCAGGCAGCACCTCTATATAACTGGCCCTTAGTCCGCTGGCCGGACATACCCATTCTCCAAATCTGGAAGTCCCAGGGACCAAGGCCCCAACCTCAAGTTCCCCCAGACCCCTTCTCCCTCCACCACAGCCCGACTTGTCAAGCCCAAGGCTGAGACTGCTTACTATGCGGTGTGTTTAAGGTCAATAGACCAAGATGCTCCTGCCACCACCATGGTCAGGGAACATGAGTGATCAGAAAGGTGACCCCAGAGGCTTTTGCCTGCAAAATAGCTGTTTCTGAGGGCGTTACCTGTTGCCCACAGTCTGTTTCTTGAATCTTGTCCTGCAGTTCTTGACCTGTTTTTGGATTTGTTTTCTGTTAGTCTGTTACCATTGTCAGAATCGAAACGGTCACTGTCAAACTCTAACCAATAATAAATAAATACTATGAGTATTTAGATATAGTCAATAGATAAATAAACACAATGAGATTCTAGATGCTGTTTGTGGTGAATTTTAAAGATCAGTGTCCTGTCAAAACACGGAAACAGGGACGGAGAGGTGGCTAAGAGATAATGTACTTGCCATGAAATCAGAATGACCTGAGTTTGATTCCCAGTACCCATGTGAAAACTGGAGTAGAGAGGCAGGTAAACAGTAAACACAATGGGAAGACAGTGAAAGACAGTACCTAAGACACATGGGAATAATTCCAAGGATTATCACAAAGCAGTGTCAAAAGCAACCTTATACAAAGGCCACCACAACCTTACACAGAAAACCTTTCTGCAAGAACATGGATCCAGCTAGTTCCCATGTTACTTTGAACAGACGCTGCCCTTATTAGTGCTCTTTGCAAACAAGGGAGGATTGTTTGTACATAGCACTGGGGCCTGACACACTCATTGTGCCATTAAAAGCTCCCCCCCCATGACTATACTCCTAGTGTTCTGGTGTGCATATTCCCAGTTCAGCACTCTGAGACTACCAAACAAGTTCTTTGTTTCTGTAAAATCTGTGTGAGCTTTGTTTTGTTTTTTAGTTTAATTTTTAACTTGTTTTTAACTGATTAGTGTCCATGTATGTGCATGTGTTCTTATGTGCAAGTGTGTGTGTGTGTGTATGTGTGTGTGTGTGTGTGTAGATGTGTACATGTATGCACACAAAAACATGTTGAGACCAGAGGTTGACACCAGATTAATTCCTCAATCCCTCTCCACCTGACTTCTTGAGACAGGGTTTTTCACTAAACCTGGAGTTCATCTATTTTGCTACACTAGTTGTATTGTGTATTTTACTACATGGGCAGCAAGCCTATGTCTTCGCCTGTCTCTGCTTCCTACCTGCACCCTCTCACCCTGGTTTTCACATGGGTGCTGGGCATCACATTCAGGTCCGAGTGCTAGTATGGCAAACACTTTACCTACTAACTCATCTCTCCATTCCCATTTGAGTCTTTCCATAGGACGCTGCTCTTTAAAATTTCCCACAAACAGCATCAAGAGTCTCTTGGCAGCCCTGATTATTTAAACACCTATGTTAAAAGCTGTGCCCTAAGCCCAAGCAGAGTCATCCAGGCAACATATCAGATTGTGATCACCACCGAAGAAAATGAAGGGGTGCGGGCTGTTTACACTCACCGGGAGCCCCTCTGCTGTTACCCCCTAAAATGTTCCTGGGCTTCCATTTCTACTCATTTTTTGCCTTTAAATATTTTAACCTGAGTGGAGGATTTTTATTGTTCTTCATCATTTATTATGGTTAATTATTTGTCAATCATTAGACTTAATTTTGTTTCAATGAACCAGAAAATAGCCATTGTTATTTTAAAGGAGGCTGCAGAGTCCATAGGGGTTTTCAAGGGTGTGGATTTTTAATGACAGTTCTCTAGGGAGAGATGGACAAACATCTACTCACCCCAGATAGGGACTCAATGACAGACCAAAAATAGCCAAACCATCCAAGTCCAGTTTGGCGAACCAGTTGTTTATTGGGGTTACTTTTAGGAGTAGGGGTTAGGTGCTACTTATAGGAGCAGGAATGACTCAAAGGCAGCTGCGTAATGGAGAGCCCAGCCCAGCAAGCGAGAACTCTGCAGTCTCTCTTCTAGGCAGCTTGTCTGGTCTGCAGGTGTTTCTCAACAGTCCTTGTCACTTATATGACCTTGTGGGAGGGGAAGGGGCGTAGTGCATCTGGTCAGTTTGAGGAACTTCCCGAGGCTTCTGAATTTACTTCCTGAGTCTTTGTGAGCTTCCCTTTAGGACATCCTGAGTCTTGATTAACTTCCCTCAAAGATGGGATGTTTTAACTCAGAGGAAACTGCTACACAGCAGTTAGAAAGTGAGACATGGGACTTGGATCTGTGTGTGCTAAATAAACCCAACTTTTTTCAACTGGCTGTGTCTCTCTAGAGTTTCACTCAGTGGAGACAAGGTGACATCATGGTCCTCCCTACCTCTGAGTCATCTTCAGTGTTAATTGCCACTGAAGTTAATCATACAAATACCTAGAAAAATGAAATTCTTACCAGTCAACATGTTCCCCAGTGTTTCTTCTCTTTACATGTTGTGTTCTTCTGAAGACTGCCCTGTAGGCTTCCCCTCACACACCTGCATCCTTGTTGTGACAGTATACTAGCCCCGAAAGCCCTCTGCTAATCTCTGCACCTGGGACTTCCCAGCACAGCAACTTAAAAAAAATCTGTTTCTTGACTACAGGCTCTTTAATAAGACTTTAAAAATAGCATGTGCCGTATAGCTGTTTTCAATGCTAATTCTGAGTCATGAAGTCTTTCCATATCTGGTTGTTTTGTCTGTATTTCTGCTGTTTCTTGCTCATGGTGCCTCACTTCCTTGTGCTCTCAGTGACATTTGACTGTGAGCCACTCATCAGCCCTGAAAAATTATTTGTGGGAATTGGGTGAAGCCAGGAAGAAGGCATTTTCGTTCAATAAGAAAGTGCTTTTGTCTCTGACAGAAACCTAGGTTGTAACTAGTCCTTGAACATTTTAAAGTTACATGTTCAGCAGGTGATAAAAATGTGGACTGTAAATCTGAGTATAATTTCCTTTAACTTATGGGTACAGTGTATCTGAGAGTGATTTATTCATTTATTTTTTCTTTTTCAAGACAGGGTTTCTCTGCGTTGCCCTGGCTATCCTGAAACTCACTCTGTAGACCAGACTGGCCTCGAACTCACAGAGATCCACCTGCCTCTGCCTCTGAGTGCTGGGATTAAAGGTGTACTCCACCACCACCTTGAATTTTCTAGGCCTTATAAATTCATGTTTTCCTCTTTCCAACTGTGGTGACAGATGTTAATTAGCTCGATTACGGTAATGACTTCAGAAGCACCACATTGCACATTGAAAATATACATCATTTTTGTCAATTAAACTTCAACAAGCCTGGAAAAAATTTAAATAAAACTTCACAGAGAAAATGTAATCTTTTAGGTGCTAGAGAGACAGTTCGAAGTTAAGAATGCTTTCTGCTCATGGCAGAGGACCAGGCTTCCAGTTCCCAGCACTCACATGATGGCTCACAACTGTCTTTAGCTCCAATTCCAGAGGCTTCTATGGGTACTACATGCAGGCAAAATTCCTATACACATTTAAAAAGTCTAAAAATAATTTAACCTTCCCATAAAAGTAAAGTAATAAAAATGCCTTGCACACTTAGTCTTGCATTTTCTTCTAATCATTCTGTTTATGCTTGGATCTTTCTTCCCTGAGATTTAATTTGACTTGGTATATGATATGATATGTAAAACTGATAGTTGTCTTCAAAATGAAGAAAAAATTAAAACTGTTTTTTACTCTCTCTCACTCTGTCTGTCTATGTGTCTGTCCGTCTCTGTCTCTGTCTCTGTCTGTCTCTGTCTCTCTTTCTCCTGTGTGTGTGTGTGTGTGTGTGTGTGTGTGTGTGTGTGTGTGTGTGTGTGATGTGATCATGGGCATGTGTGCACATAGTGTATATATCTCTCTCCTTCCACCTTTATGGTTTAGGGGGATGTATCTCAGGACTTTAGGCATGTGGTGCAAGTGCCAGGTGCTTTTACACAATGATACCAGTTGCAATAAACAATCCTTCTGCCCTGAGCTGAAAGATGTCCAATTTCTTCATACACAAACTCTAGGACTCACCACACACCAAGTCTATTCCTAGTCTTGTTCCATTGACTGACTAGAGCTTTTTTTTTTTTTATCAAAATACATGTTTTTGTTTTTTTTTTAAATACTTAACTTGTTGAAAGATAGCGTCAAGAGACTGAGAGGAGAGACAAACCAGGAACAGGGCCCCAAAGACACCAGCAGACAACACTGCTGTCCAAAATCTACCAAGAGCTGAAGACACGACAGTGAGCGAGAACTCTGATTTCAAAGGGTCATCTCACCGAGGAAGATGTAGAGATGGAGGAGAGAGAATGGGAAGATGCTCCCATTACTTGTCTACACAGATTCAGAGTAACACAGTCAGGAGCTTCCACTGCGGGGCTATCAGACTGTCGAAAATGCAGATGCTGACACCACCAAATGCTGGCCAGAGTGTGGAGCAACCAGAGCTCTGTCACTACTGGTGAGAGCAAAATGGTGAGATCTCTTTGGGGACAGATTTTATTTGCCTGTATGTAAGTTTTGCGGAGCCTCTAGAACCACTCAAAAAAAAAAATTACCTTTGATTTTGCTAGAATGCTGGAAGTAAACAAAAGTACAGAGAAAGTAGAAAGACACCAAACTCAAGACATTTACCCAAGGTTTGAGTACTGTAGTTTGTTCTCACAAGCTTGTGTTTGAATACTTGGTCTCCAGCCCAGGCTCTGTTTAGGAAGTTAGGAGGTAGAACCTCACTGGATGAAGTAGGTCCGTGGTGTGTGTGTGTGTGTGTGTGTGTGTGTGTGTGTGTGTGTGTGTGTGTAGGGCCCACTGGAAGATTTAGAGTGGAGACAGCTTATTGTCTTCTCTCTGCTTCCTGGTCCGTGGAGATATGAGCCAGCCGCTTCCCACGCCTGTCACGATGGCCACCACAGGGCCTTCCTCCTGTCACACCTCCCCTTACATTGGTCTGTTTCTTCTCAAATTGTGAGCCAGAAGGAACCCCTCCTCCCTTCAGCTGCTCCTGTCAGGTGTGTGTTCATAGCCACGAGGAAAGTTGTAGAGACAATGAACGCAGACTTCTCTCCCCCTGTAGACACAGGACAACAGCCTTGCTTTAACTAGAATACCTTCCCTATCTATCCCTAGATCCATACAAAATATGACAGTTGGACTTGACAGAGTAAACATCTAAGGTGAGCTGATTTTACAGAAATGACTATCATAAATAAGTGTTGTTGTTGTTTTTAAATTATCTCACTACACTTAGAAGAAGTGGCTTTAACCCTTTTGCTAGGCAGTCTGCTTGGATTTTAGAGAGTTATTCCTCTGTGAGACTTGAGATCAGTACCTCTCTCACACCGCTGTTCCCTGTCTCCCTGCCCCAGTGGTGCATCTTGTATGAGTTTTAGATCACCAAGCTCTCTTTTTTTCAGTTAAAGGACTCTGTCAACTTCAGGGTCTTTTCCCCAGTGATTCTGTGAAGAGTTCGCAGGGAATAAGTAGGCTGTTGGGGAAGAGGCTGGAGGGGAAGAGATAACATTCCCACACAGCAGCTAGACTGTGAAGAGAGATGACACCCTCCTTTGCAGCTTGGATGTCTCCTTACTCACTGTGGTTATCTTTCCGGGCCAAGGACAGTCCAAAGGAGGAGGTGATATAATGGGAGAGGAAGAGAGAAAGAAAAGAGGGAACCAAAGAGGGGAGAGCCAGGGCCCTGTAAAGGACCAGATTAGACCACCAGTTCGCTGGTCTGCCAGTTCTGGGGACCCCACCCTTTCTGATCGGGTACTTTCTGCTTCGGTAAATGCCCGTTGTCACCTCTTCTGGGTCTTTACTTCCTTTGTCTACTTCTGGGTGTCTACTTCTTTCCTTGTCCACCTCTAGAAAGGATCCCGACTCCTGGGCCACCACCCCACATCCCTGACACTCCTGCACAGCATTCCCATTTCTGATTTCCTTCTTTGTTCCAACCATTGGCCCCCACTACCAAACCTGACAATCTTTTCAAGTTTCAGGTGGTCGTGTGCTGCCATCTGTGTGGGAATGAGTGACAGCAAGGGTGGGACTGAATGAGTCCCTTGTTCTGAGTTCGGAGCATTGAATGTGGCTTTGAAGAAATCTAAAAATAACCAGTTTCTGTCTCTGTCTAATTTCTCACAACTTGCTATTTTATTCTGTTTTCTGCCAATGTAACCAAATGCCTAAGGTTGGGAAATTTATTTTATAAATGATTTAGTTGTTTGTTTGTTTTGAGATAACCTGACCTCAAATTCATTGTCCCCCTGCCTTAGCCCAAGTGCTGAGATTATAGGGGTGCACCACCCTGCCCCATGAAAAGAATTGTATTTGCTCATACTTTTGGAGACTGGATTCTCACTGGTCCAGCCTTGGACAAGGGCCTCATGGAATCACAACTGTGGCAGTGTATACACAAGAGAGGCAGAGACAGGAGCCCAGAGAAAGGTCTGAAGCCAGACTTGCCCTTTCCATGATATTCCACTCTCGTAAGAACTAACCTGAGTCCTAGGAAACCTATGCTAATCCCCTCTGATGGCAGCTTTCCAATGACCTAACTACATCCACATCTATAAGGCTGCACCAACTCAATGCCATTGAGGACTGAGCTTCTGGCCCATGAACCTTTGAAATACATACAAATGACACCCAAGCCAGAGCATAAGTGATTACTGGCACTCTCTCTTTACATACATCTGACCGGCTGCCATTTCACTGTCCTGCAGTCAGAAACGACAAGGGCAGGGACAAGGCAGAGCCTCTTAGCTGCTCTCACACTTTGAGTGAGATGAAAAGGCTGGGACTCACAGATGAGGGTGGGGAGCCATCTGACCGCATCATGTCCTCATGTCCCTCTCGTACTTCTGTTTTTCATGGGAACTGCTGACTTCAAGATACAACTCATTTAATGCTTCTCTCTTTTTTTATTTTCTCCATTCTCCCTTTTTTTTCCCATAGGGTGGATAACTAGAAAGGGGAGGGTGTTTTTAATGATATTCTGTGACTATTTTGCTACTCTTATCCAGAACTTAATGTCATCTGTTTTTACTATAGGGTCTCATTGCATATTTTACTTGCTTTCTCCCTCCTCTCTTTCCATCTCTCCTCTCTCTCTGTCTCTCTGTCTCTGTCTCTCTGTCTCTGTCTCTCTCTCTCTTTCTCTCTCTCTCTCTTTCTCTCTCTCTCTCTCTCTCTCGTGTGTGTGTGTGTGTGTGTGTGTGTGTGTGTGTATGCACACACGTGTGGTGCGTGAAGGCCAGTGGTCGACACTGAATGTCTTCTTCGACTGTTCTCCACCTTATTCTTGGTTCTGGTGATCTGAATTAAGGTCCTTATGATTTGACTATGAGCATTTTACCTAGGAAGTTATTTCTCCAACCCTGACATAAGGACATTAAAGTCAGATTTTATTGGTGTTGGTGACTATTATTTCTGGGGAATGGGAACATGGATATTTATTTTATAAATCACACACATTATAAGATGTTGTTAATCCCACTGGGTGAGAATAAGACCTACCACAATTTTTTAGTCAAATTTGAAGCAAGCTTCATTAAATACTGGCCAGGATGATGGATACTGACCAGGTCCATACCTGGGATTCCCAAAGAATGGCCACAAATTAGTTAGTCAGGTGCTTATAAAGGCAAAACCCACAAGGCTATATACTTCCAGCCTTCATCCAACTGGGGGCAAGCATACATCCTGACGTACTTCCTGCCTATGTACCTCTCTCCTATGTGTGATCAAGCACATCCTATGGAGTTGGGGCAACCAACTTTGTTTACAAAAGTGAAAACGTGGATTTTTATCTTACATGAACAGCCCCTAGCATTCCAGGAAGTTATCTGTCTTTGGGCAAGTGGGGCTTACAGGTTAGAAACATTTTTGTTTTATAGATCTCTTAAACACAGTAATTCAAATTTAAAAGACAACTTAAGCCACCACAATATTGCAACATGTTTGTATGGGGCCAGAGAGATGGCTCAATGGTAGCCAAGTCTGAGGACTGATTTTGACCCCTGGGTTCCACATGATGGGAGGAGAAGACCAACTTCCCAAAGTTGTCCTCTGACCTCTACACCCATGCGGTACCATGCCCACCCTGCACTCGTGTGGACCTGTATACACACACACACACACACACACACACACACACACACACACACACACGCATGCACGCGCGCACATAAATAAATGTATTCTTAACATCAAAATGGATGTTTCAAGGTACTAGGATTGGGATTGATGTCTTCTAAAACCACCCAAGAATAAACAAGACAGCAGTAATGAGCAGGTGCTCCTAGACCTGGGCCAGTTCCACGATTCAGGTGAAGTGAAGATGGACACATGGGTCTTTGTCCAAAATCACGATTAAATGTCTGTAAAATGTTATTTTCTCGTCTATCCACTTGTCCTGCGTGCATTTGCTGTGTCTTGCCCTTCCAAGTGTAGACAAGTCACTAGCATGAGCTGTATGGCTCATCTTTGCATGGCATTGTCTAGTCCTGGTTTCCACAGAAACAGGACAGCAGTTAATTGCACCCAGAATCTCCACAATTACAGTTTGTGTTTTGTGCCTCCAGTGTGATTGGATTCTTGTTCTCTCCGGAACAAAGGATATGCTCTACATTTTGTTTTGTTTTGTGAGCCACTGAGTTTACTGGGCTTATTCACAGGATCATGCATGAGGGGTTACCTACAGGAGCATGGATAAGGTAACTCACAGGAGCTTGACTGTGGTGGTTTGAATGAAAATGCTCCCCACAGACTCATAGGAAATGGTGTTATTGGAGGTGTGGCCTTGGAGTAGGTGTGGCCTTGTTGGAGGAAGTGTGTCAGTGGGGGTCTTTGAGGTTTTAGAAGTTCAAGCTAGGCCCAGTGTCACTCTCTCTACCTGCTGCCTGCTGATCCAGATGCAGAACTCTTAAATACCTCTCCAGCACCATGTCTGCCTGTGTGCCGCCATGCTTCCCATCATGATGATAATGGACTGGCCTTCTGAACTGTAAACCAGCCCAAATAAATGTTTTCTTTTATAAGAGTTACCATGGTCATGGTGTCTCTTCACAGAAACAAAACCCTAACTAACACAATGGACACGGGATGATAACCTATAGAGTATGGAGAGGAATTACAGAGACATGGGTGAGAGGTAACACACAAGGGCATGGGTGAGGGGTCACAGGGGCATGGGTGAAGGGTCACAGGGGCATGGGTGAGGGGTCACAGGGGCATGGATGAGAGGCAACCCACAAGGGCATGGGTGAGGGGTCACAGGGGCGTGGGTGAGGGGGTTACAGGGGCGTGGGTGAGAGGTAACCCACAAGGGCATGGGTGAGGGGTCACAGGGCATGGGTGAGGGGTCACAGGGGCATGGGTGAGGAGTCACAGGAGCATGGGTGAGGGGTCACAGGGGCGTGGGTGAGGGGTCACAGGGGCATGGGTGAGGAGTCACAGGAGCATGTTTGAGGGGGCACAGGGGCATGGGTGAGGGGTCACAGGGGCGTGGGTGAGGTGTTACAGGGCGTAACAGGGGCATGGGTGAGGGGTCACAGGGGCATGGGTGAGGGGTCACAGGGGCATGGGTGAGGGGTCACAGGGGCATGGGTGAGGGGTTACAGGGGCATGGGTGAGGGGTCACAGGGGCATGGGTGAGGGGTTACAGGGGCGTGGGTGAGGGGTTACAGGGGCGTGGGTGAGGGGTTACAGGGGCATTGGTGAGGGTCACAGGGACATGGGTGAGAGGTCACAGGGGCATGGACTTCCCTCTCTGGCCACTGAAAGTGTATGATGTACACCACCTCACATCTTGTTTTTGCACTGAGGGATACAGTCCAAGGGCGACCCCTGACAGCAATGAGTGTCAGCTGAGCTCAGTTCCTCCTTCTAGGGCTCAGTTCCCCTTTTCCCAGCACAACAGTCAGAGCACTTCCCTTTTTCATCTGTGTAGAGCCTCTGGCAAATTTTGCTCAGAAGAGACATTAAGTAGCTGTTTATGAGAGCTCCAACCACCTTTATTTAATTCTTTTACCCGGATAACCTGGTTCTCTCTGGTTTAGTCTGTGAAGTGGGAAATACTACCATGTCTGTTTCACAGGTGGAGGAACTAGAGAGAAGAGGTTCTGTGTCCCGAGTCAAACAGACAGGAAGTTATGGAATCAGGATTTGAACCCAGGTCTCCAGGTTTCTAGATGCCTGAACTTCAGGGTGCTCTAGCGTTCCTGAGAGTGAGGACACATGGCACGGCAGTCCTGTGAAAAGTTTTCAGGCACATGCATACATATTTTAGAGTAACAACAGACCAGCACAACACACAATAAGATTGCCACTGTCATTTCAGAACAATAAGAAGCAAAAAGAAAAAACTACAGCCAGGACCCTGTGACCACACTTACTGTTGCTACATACTTAGAGTCTGCTGTTGCTGGGGACCTGGGCAACTGGGAAATGCACCCTGGTTCAGAGGATGCCAGGCAGCCGGATTGTAACCTTTTTTGGCCCAAATGCAGGAACCAGAAATGATCCTTGAGGCCCAGGATGGGGAGGGGGTGGTATGAGAATAACTATGAGAAGAAAAATGATTCAGGGACATTAGAGAAATTCAGAATCAAAATTATTTTCATGCTATTATTTCATCTCCATGACTGTTTCCATGGAGCTACACAGAAACTGTGCCAGGGAACCAGTTTTCTGATGCACCCCTCAACCCTGGAGGTGCCGTCTGAAAAGGCTGTCTCTGCAGTGGGGTACTCATGTTGCTGACAGGGCTGTTATTCTTGAATGTCATCTACAACATTGTTGCAGGGTGTTTCCTGGTCACCTAGCTACTGAGCCAAGTTACAATGGTATCAGACATCTTCACAATCTACTAACTAACTTTTCTAGATAAACCCATATAAATCAATCTTTAAATTTCATTTATTTATTTAGATCCTGAGTCTCACTATGTATCCCAGGCTGGCCTGGAACTCACAGCCATCTGCCTGCCTCTGACTCACAAGTGCTGGGATTAAAGATGGCTGCTGCCATACCTTGGGTTTTGTTTTTCTTTTCATTTTTTTTTTAATCTTTAGTTAAAAAAAAAAAAGCATTTCAAGTGCAGCTGATCTTCAGTATGATCCTGGCTCATTTCTTTATCTTAATGCAGAAGAGTCAGAAGTTCAAGCTCATGCTCAGTTAGAAAGAGTTTGAGGCCAGACCTGGATACTTGAGACCCTCTAAATAGATAGATAGATAGATAGATAGATAGATAGATAGATAGATAGATAGATAGATAGATAGATAGATAGATGATAGATAGATAGAGATAGAGATAGATAAGGTTGAAGGTAAATGCTGTCCATTGCTTTATGACTTTCTCCCATTTCTTGTTAAAAACGGCAGCTAGCAATGCTCTCTTGGACAGATGGCTGCAAAGGCAGAGCGAACCATCGGATGCCATAAGCTTTAAGTTACTCTTAGGGACACAATTTTGCAGACAATTTTGAGAGAAGAAACTTTAAGTTGAAAATACCAAACTGAAGAAAGAAAGTGAAGAACTCTGAAAGCAGAGAGAAGCCAATGCTGTTCCCACCTGGCACTGTCCCAGAGCTGACTGCAAGGTTACTGAGGGACTCAGTCTACTCTATCAGCAGCCGCCTCCACTGGCCCCAGAGAACAGGTAAAAGCGGTGGAAGGTGATGGGAAGGTGAAGTAGAGACCGGTAAAGGCAGGAGGCGGTGTGTGTGTGTGTGTGTGTGTGTGTGTGTGTGTGTGTGTGTGTGTGCAAAGCCTTGCCATTATCAGCACTGAGAGGTTTGGGACATAGGGTCTGGATCTTTGAGCTGATTGCCTCGTTCCACCCGGAAGGCAGATTCTCTGTGTGGAGAAGTGGGTGTTAGAAAAGCTGTTCCAAGAACAGTTGTCGCCAGGATGGTGAAAGGTGTTCCCACGGACCAGATGCAAAATCAGATGGTGAATTTAATTGGTTACCCAAAACCTGCAAAGGTGTGGTGGGTGATGCGGTGGGTGATGTGGAAATCCTGACTCCTCCTATGGGGTTGTCTTCCTTGGAACAGATGGCCTTTGGCACTTTTCCTAGAGAGCCTGATAAGGAATCCCAGGAAGAGCTTGAGCTGATCAACCTGGCCTGTGCACTAAGAAGGAGTGTGGCTGCATACAAAGCTGCTCCTGGAGCCTGGAAGGGCGGGGAGTTGGCAGGGCTCAAACCACGACCAACAGCAGAATCAAAGAAGAAGAAACACTTCTGAAGGGAGGTGTACTGGCAAGAACTTCAATAACGATTTTTTAAAGAACCTTATTTTTTCACATATCAAAAGAAGAAACTCCCTGTAGGGAATCAGGCCTACCTGCAAAAATTTATCCCAAAAGTTTTGTAAAATCCAAACTTCAGAACATCATATATACTTCATGCTAGCAAGCAGTGAGAAGCTGACCCTGCATCCTTTGCTAGGTCACTTGCTAGGCCACTCAACATGTTCTATGTGTGCAGTGTCTGCAGATCTCATGCTGTGCTGATCTCCGGAGTCACCACACAGAAGGTCTCTGTCCTTCTGATGCTGGCCACCTCATGGGCAGATGGGCAACCCACAGTGGTTTTTCAGGTAGAGTTAATGCTGCAAAGAACCATGAGCATGAGAAGGGAGAGTGGGCAGGGAGCTGTCTGAAGGAAACACATTTTCTATGTGAGTGAGTGAGAAGGTTACTAAATTAGCAATCCTCAGAAAGACGAGAAGGCTGGTCACTGGAAGCTGTTGATGTGGCCACCAGTGGCTGTTGATCTGGCCACCAGTGGCTGTTGATTTGATCAGTCAGGTGTAAGTGATATAAAAGAAGCAAAATCAGTCTGCTGACACAATTCCCTTTAACAAAGTTGTTACAGGGAAGTGGTCTCATGGCCACGAACAGGCCTCAAAGTGGGAGGGAGAACTAGCCAGAAGCAGTACAGTATATGATGATCGAAGCAAGGAGGGGCCTGAAGGGAGGGAGAAGCTCCCCTTTAAGTCTGGAGAGGAGCTTCATCAAGAGAAAGAATAAGAGAGCCCCCATGAAAGGGCTGTGGAAGGGAGGTCATTAGAGTCTCTTCGGAAAGCCCCCCAAACAAATCTCCCCACGGATTCTTCAGACCCAAATCCCCTGAATAAAGGGAATATCCGACTTTTAGGAGCTTTTAGAGTTTGCAGGAAGTGTAATGTCACATGATTTAGTTCTCCATAGTAAACCTGGTCAAGAGCATGGAAGAGCAAGGTCCCATGGTTGAGGGCTGTCCAATCACAGCACAGACACCTTAATTCTGTCCAAGAGAATTGCAATGAGGTGTAGCCTGATTCAGACTGTGGGATCTGGCTTAAAGGCGCAGGCCTTCCCCTACCCTAGCAGTAACGGGACCTCTGTAGACCTCTCAAGACCAGGGTTAGTGAACGTGTGGGCTATCTCGACAATGGTGACCAAGCTGGAACCTTTAGAGCCTCCCACACACCTCCAACTGTTCAGCTGCGTAACAAATTTCATAATAAATGCCAAATGTTTCTCAGAGTTCTGGGATTTGCCCTATCTGGTCATCTGACTCAACTTTGTAGCAAATTGATCAGAAGTGTAGGTGCCAACCTAGGGTTTACAGGGCAGTCCTCTGGGACTCTGCTCCGGGAACTGATGGGATGTGTCTTTAGGTAGGTGGTGTTGAATAAATTGAACTGTAAGATACCCAGCTGAAGTTGTGGATTGGCTTGGTGTGGGACGCTGTTCCCAAGATGGACACATGTTGAGTGTTAAGTAAACAATATACTTGTTTTTCTACTGCAGTGTGTGTGTGTGTGTGTGTGTGTGTGTGTGTGTGTGTGTGTGTGTGTGTGTTGAGTCTGTGGATGTGTTTGTGTTTTGTTTATATTTGTGTGTTGTATGTATGCAGTGCACTGAGTAATCCTTTTGTGTCTTTGTGTATGTGTTTGTGTGTGTAGTGTATATGATACGTGTTATACTTTGTGTGTGTCTGTGCATGTGCTTGTATATATGTGATGTGTATTGCACATATGTATATGTGTGTATGTATTATGCATGTTGTATGTGTGTTGTGTGCATGTGTTTGTGTGTGTGTGTGTGTATACTATTCATCCACCTGTGTTGGAGCTGCTTCTACTTTGAGGAGTCTCAGTGGAGCTGTGTGAGCATTCTTATGTGGATCTTACAGACTTGCTGCATCATTTCTTAGTTAAGTGACTGGGATGTGCAAACACACCCGCTGAGTCACAGGAAACTGCCCAAGGCTCCAAAGGGCTTGCATCAACTCCAGTCAGGAATTGCAGAGCAGGAGGGCCTGTGCTTCCTGGCCTTGCCTCCATCTCTGGCCCCTCAGCGCCTTCAGTCTCCTGTTGAGATTTGAGTGCCACCACACTGAGGTCTGGGTTGACCTGATGGCCAGTTGTGCTGAACATGTCTTGTGTACTTACAGAGTTTTCTATTCTTTTTACAGACCCTATCTAATATGCTGCCAAATATTTTGCTCACTAATCCTATAAAAATTACTCTTGGTTTTGACTAGTGTTTGCCTACTTTAAATTGAATTATCTTTTAGTTATTACAAGTTTTGGAACTACAGACTGGATCAAAGCCCATTACCAGGCTTACAGGGCAAGCATTCCCTCCCAGCTACAGCTGTCTTTGCTTTTGTTTATTTTGCCTTTTAATGAGCAGAAGTCTTAAATTCAGTAAGAGATGAGAAAGGGATGGTGGTGTTCATGACTTTGTGACTTTTTTAGTTCTTTAAATAAGCCCACTTGTCCCTTGTAATAAAATGAGTAGAGTTCTTCCTCTCTTTTCTATATTAGGCTAAATATTTAATGAGTTGAAAGTGATTAGTGTGAATATTTTTATATGCATTCTTGTGTGTGTGTGAAATGAACTACACATGACCCATGCATGTATTTCAGTTAACTATGAAATACTAATGGCTACCATTCATATAGCATCCAGAGTCTTTATCTCTACTATCCCTTATCTTTGCAACAATTTGCAAACTATGTGTTCCTGTTCCCAAGGTTTGAGGAAGACTCAGATGGGAAGATTCTATTAAGAGACACAAGGCAGTGAGAGTCAACCTTCAAGCATTCTGGGGTTCCATTAGCAGTAGTGATTCAGATATGTACCTGTGTGAGCCCCCTGGTGCTGTATGGTAAATGCCTCCAGACTCTATACCAAAGACATCAAAGGGGTAGCCATTAGTGCCCACACAGTGCATGCCATTTCTTCAGCACATATGGGATTTTGGTGACAAAAAGCTCTCGGTGCAAGCCTTCCACCTGCTCAAACTGTTTACTGGAGGGGTTCATGCTCTGCAGGGTCTTATGAAAACGCCTCTGTGTGTGGCTTTGGTCACAGCCCTGGGAGTGTGACGAGCCACAAGAAAGGGGAACAGGTCCACCCAGCAGGTGGTGGAGGGTACGACAGCCCAAAGGGGACCAGAGGCCACACACTTTCCTCTTCCTCAACATGGGGGTCAAGAAGTCATGCTCAGCCTGTGGCAATGCCCAGCAACTACTTGGGAATGAATGAACAAATGAAGAATGAATGAATGAAGTTCTGGTAATATTTTTTTCATTGATGACTCCTCTCCTGGGAACTCTGCTCCCTGACTGGCCTGCTGATGTCAGATTGAATTTTTTTCCACTTTGAAAACTCCTGGATCTACATTGTGTTTCTGGTATTTTTCTGATAAACTGTTCTGCTAGGGAGAGCATTAGGCCCAGCCCAAATTTCCTGGTAAAAGGATATTGAAATTAGTTGGCCAGAAGACCCAGCCAAAGGCTCCTCTGTGATGAGCACTGGCTTGGGACAAGAGTGTGGTGATATTTTATTTGTATGTTAATAAATAAAGTTTACCTGGAGATCAGAGGTCATAGCCAGCCATAAACAGAAGTCAGGCAGTGGTAGCACACACCCTTAATCCGATCACATGGCAGGCAGAGTCTCTGTGTGTTCAAGGACACAGCCAAGTGTGGTGACATACACCTTTAATCCCAGTACCAACCACAGAGACCTGGAGGTCTGTATAGACAGGCAGTGATGACGAAGTGATGTAGCTGGGCTTAGAGCCAATGAGAAGGCAGAACAGGAAGGCAATAAAGGCACAGGTTAGACAGGAAGAGGCTCTCTTGGGAAGAGATGGTGGTGTGGTGAGCTAAGGTTAGTTTGGTGGCTCTCACTATTTCTCTGATCTCTACGACACCCCTGTATTTGGCTCTGTGTTTCTTATTTAATAAGACTGTTTGGAAATTCATCTACACAAGAGTTAGGGAAGCTCTTCAGAGGCCAGGACACCCACAAGGGAGTGGAGGCTGAGATTCATCCCTTCTCTGTCCCTGAGCAGACATGTGGTAAGTAAATTCTTACCCAAGGTTTGCAAGTTTTTAGCCTTGGTGGATGAACAGTGCACACACACACACACACACACACACACACACACACACACACAGAACACAGACAACACATGCATACAACACACATACAACATGCACAACACATACACATAATACACACATATACATAATATACATGCAATACACATCACATATATACAAGCACATGCAAAGACACACACAAAGTATAACACACACTAAGTTTTAATCTCTGCAGCTTTAAGAACAAATTGGAAGAAAGATGGTGACTGGCATTTGTTGAACAGTGTCTCAGTTAGGGTTGTATTTCTGTGAAGAGACGCCATGACCACAGCAACTCTTATACAGGAAAACATTTAATTGGGGCTGGCTTATAGGTTCAGAGGTTTAGTCCATTATCCTCATGGTGGGAGGCATGGCTGCATGCAGGCAGACATGGTGCTAGAGAGGCAGCTGAGAGTCCTCCATCTTGATCCGCAGGCAGCAGAAGGAACTATGTACCACACTGAGTGTAGCTTGAGCATATCCTCTATGAGACCTCAAAACCTGGCCCCACAGTGACAGATGTTCTCCAACAAGGTCACACCTCCTAATAGTGCCACTCCCTACGGGCCAAGCATTCAAACACAAGTCTATGGGGGCCATACATATTCACACCCCCACAGATGGTGAAGTGCAACACAGTGTCAACCGTCTACATGAATTCTCTTTTTTAACCTTTGGAGACTCCAAAGAGACCCAACTGGGGCCACAACCCTGGGGCCTCAAATGAGCTCTCTCTACCTTAAAGGACTCCTGTGCTCTCTATTGTATCACCAGCTTCAAATGAGCTTCAGATATCCTTGTTTTGGCTCTGGAGAGTGAGGTATTTTCCACTGTAACAGCCTTCCTTGACTTCCCATGCAGATCTCTTCATAACTCTCAAAAGCTTTAATAAAGATGAGTGACCTACGTTGGGGACACAGCTCAGTGTGCAGAGTGTTTGCTGTACATGCATGTGGACTTGAGTTCAAACCCTGTGCAAAAAAATCCAGGCATGGCCACACATGCTTGTAGTTCTAGTGCCAGGGAGATGGAAATGGAGACAGGTGGACACCAGGAGTGCCAAGACTGCTTGGCAAAGTGCCAGGCCAAAGAGAGACCCTGCTTCAAACAAAAGGGCAAAAGGCATTTGAAGATGACATTGGAGGTTGTACTCTGCATACATGTGCACACATGTACACACATGTACCTGCACACAAATGTACACACACACACACATAACCACACACACACACACACACACACACACACACACACACACACACACACACACACTGAAAGAGAAAGAGAGAGAGAGAGAGAGAGAGAGAGAGAGAGAGAGAGAGAGAGAGAGAGAGAGACTGTCCCCTTGAGATCTTCCTTGCCTGACCTGACTGATATCCAGCAGAGGGCAGTAGAGTGCCAGCTAGACACCTGCCTTCCTCTAAGTGAGGAACAGGCAAAATCCAACAGCATTTAAGCAAAAACCAGTCTCAGCTGGACCAGAACCAGTCCTGTCAGAAAAGAGGTTAAGGAGGCACAGCAAAGACTTGGGTGAAATCCCGTTTCTGGAGAGCCAGCTTGGACGTGTTCCTTAGAAGGCGTCAGGAGGCCTCGTGTTCTTTAATACAGAGTCCTTGCATTTTTCAAATGAATAGACTAATAAGAGTTTTTTATCCCCACCACCTTTATTTATAGCAGTTATTAATGTGCCTGTAACGGGAGCTATTTTGCCCTTGGGGAACTGACTGTGAGGCTAAATGACAGCATGATGACATCCTCTGCCAAGCATTAGGTATGGTCTGCTGCCTTAGAATTGCCCATTTAGAGAGTGTACATGTCACAGGTTGTTTTAAAATCCTTGGGGAAAAAAAAAGAAAAGGTATAGCCACAATTGCTAGGATTCCGTCTTGAATGTCAGATTATAATGGTCTAGTAGAGACTCCTGCTTGGCCTAGGTTTAGTCCTGTCTTCATCCTGAATGTGACCTCTAGGTCCGGTCATTGATTACATACCTTTACCTGGTTTCCTGAAGCCACCTCTGTGCACAGTGAGCATTTGGTTTCCATAGTCACCGTGGGGTTTCCCCATCCTCTCTGTGCTCTAGTGAATAAGCTATTGTCAAAGACTTCCCAGCACCCACTGCTTAAGAATTTCATGGAAAAAAGAAGCTGTTCTCAGGATAAGACTGGGGCTGTGACTCAGCAGGTCGAATGTCTGTTTAGCATTCGTGGGGTCCGAGGTTTGAGCCCCAGCACCACATAACGTGTTGTGGAGGTACACACCTGTGATCTCAGCTCCCAGAAAGTAGAGGCAGAAGGATCACAAGCTCGAGGTCATCCTTGGCTACACAGTTTCAAGGTTAAAACCAAAGACATTGGACAAAAGTGAGCAGTGCAGACTGGGTGTTTTTAAGTACTATCAGCCATGTGAGCACACAAACTGTTCACAACAGGTGACCTCATCACCTGATTTGACTGGCAGGGGAGCACCTGAGATGCTCAGTGGGAAGCTCAGCCCAGACAATGGTTTTCAGAGCTGGGGCTCCTGGTAGGATTTTCTCCCTCAACCACAGCCACAGCAGCGAATCTTGTGAGAGTCAGTAGAGCATCATCAACCACCTTGGGGGAGGGGCACTTGATACAGGAGGAGCTGGAGATGGTGGCCCGCCCAGTCCCTTCCCTGACACACCTGTGCTAGCTATTAGCGGACAGGCTTGAAAAACTGGTTATTTGGAGATGCAGGATTGATTCTGAAAGGCTGGCTGTCCTCTGTATAAAGGGATTTGCTCCAATCTGCCTTTGTAAACAATGGATGCAGACAGGAGCTAGTTCTATGCCATCTACTTTTCTGTGTAACGGGCTGACACCTGACCTCACAGAGATGGTCACCATGGCTCCTACCTAAGAGACGTACTTCATCTGCATCATAGGAAAATCCTGGCTGGCTGTGTACCTTGCGTAGCTTCTACAGCCTCACCCACCATCCCTTTGTCAAGCTCTGTCTGAGGGTTGGCTGTCTTGCCCCTCTCTGAGTCCTGAGATAAATGTAGGTGGCTTTGGCATCATCACCTGAAGTTCTGAAAAGATCATACCTGTGCTAAACATTTTCCAAAGTTCACTGATTGGAACCTGAATGACTCGATTGTTACAGGTCAAGAGCAAGATGAATATCTTGCCGTCTCTGTGTGGTTTAACTGGACATTGCCAGCTGAACTGTCTGAGGAACTCTTCTGAGAAACTGACTTAGATGCAGTTGGGATCTGACTTCCACTGCAGAGAAGAATTTCAGGACGAGTCAGTGAATTGGAGATGAGATGATTAAAATAAGAATATTGGCATGCTTATGTTACTGGGTGCCTACCAGAGATGACCACTCAGACCCAGATTAGAGCCAACTGAAAGTCTTTATTCTAGCTGGCTGGAACTATACCCAGGTATTAGGAGACCCACCTGTAGCCTCCAGCATTTAGACCAAGGGGCTTTTAAAGCCAAAAACTTCACCCTGCTATCTCACTCAGCACCTGCAGGGGAGGTTTGTACAAGCAGGCAGTTTAACAGAAGCTAAGGGGTAGCTTGACTTTGGGTTCCTAGACTAGAATTGGGTCATTTTCCATGGGATTCCTCATCAAGGAGATCAAATTTTAGTTAAACCTGAAATGGTGTCTGGAAGAACACAAAATGGAGGAGCTTCTGTACTGTTGTGCCCTGTCACACTTAAACCTAAGTGATGTAATCATGGCCATGGAGAGAGGGGGGTGAGGAGAAAGAGAGGCTTAACAATAGCTTTCTAAAGTATTTTGAGGCTTTTGAAATTATAGTGGTCAATGGAGGTAATCTATATCCAAGTTTAAAAAAATGAAGTAAAACTATTTGGTATACCGTTAAGATAATCTTTTTGTACCCTGTGTGTGCCCAAGTCCTTCCTCACTTGCCTAAGGTACCTTCTCATTGGTTTAATAAAGAGTTGAACATCCAATAGCTAGGCAAGAGAGAATAGGTGTGACTTCTGGGGAGAGATATGAACTCTGGGGAAAAAAATCTGAGGGAGGGATTCACCAGCCAGAGGCCAGACATGGAGGAAGTCAGGCATATGGTACTGAAGAGAGGTAACAAGCCATGTGGCAGAATGTTAAATGGGTTAATTTAGGTTTTAAGAGCTAGTTGGGAACAAGCCTATGCTAAGGCTAAGCTTTCATTCATAATTAATGAAAACTCTCTATGTCATTATTTAGGAGCTAGTGGTCCAAAGAAAGACCCCTTACAGTATACTATTTTTTAATCTAAAGAGTTTTGTTTTTTGTTTTTTTCATCAAAAAGTATTTGGTTGGAACTTCTGGCTCATCTCTGTATAGTTCAGAAAGCCCTATTTCTCCCCCCACCGCCCCGCCCCGCTCTCCCAAGACCACTTAGAGAGTCTTTGAACAAAGGAAAGGCACCAAAAAGCAGAGTCCCACATTCCTGACAGATACTACAGCTTCCTCCCCTGAAGTTGTCTGCTCAAGTACCCACCTAAGTGCTCAGCTTTTGACCACACTTGAACACAAACCCAGCTTGTGTAGGACACGTCATCACCCCTCACCCACAACCCATAAAATCTCCTGGCTTTTGTTTTGGGGCGTGACTTCTCTGGCCCCAATCTCTGGAACTGGAGAACCCACCTGGGAGTTGCTTTGCTCAGTATACCTGTTCTTCTACTTTTTCAGTTCAGCTTGATCTGGCTTACTGTGTTGGCACGGAAACCTATTATGAGGGGGTACAGAAAGCCTGTTAACGAGACTATAAAGTTGTTCATGAGGTGCATTGTTCAGGTTTATACATAGCAAAAGAGTGCTAATAAGATAAGAACACAGGTCTCATATTGCCAAACTGCCTTCTAAATATTTATTTATGCCCATCGATCAATGCCTTTTCTCAGTGTTGACTGAAGAAGCCTCTTTCTGCTCTGTGCAGTGACTCTGTAGTAACTACCTAGAAGGCACAAATCCTATGAAGGCAAAATCTCATTAAAGGGGTAATTGTTCCTCTCATCTCCTTAACATGGCTTATGCAGAATCAGCCTTCCTGAGGAATGGTCCCTTGGCCAGGTGAGTGACAGCCCAAAAGGATTAATTCTTGAGGGAGGAGACAATGACATGTCTCTGCCCAGAGGTAGATTCCATTCTTTTGGCTAAAAGAGTAGATGTCACTTAGTAGCCCTTTAACGCTCCTACAATGCCAGCCTGCACAGGGGCTCACTGTAGCCAGTGGTGCTTTTGCGTTAAAAACTTTTGGGAATGTGTCCCTGAACTAATCTGGTAAACTACATGGCTTCCAAAAAGTAAAGCGTGGCTCAGTCTTGCCCAGACATCTGAGGAGCTCCTACTTAGCTAACTGTCTGGAGTGGCCCCGTCAGGTGACCCGGGCTGCTCTATTCCTGCACCACTGGAGCAGGCAGAACAATTCTGTATTGTTATGGTAATAGCAAGGCTGCCTTTCCTGTGCTATGCAAATTGTACACATTTTGGCCGAGTAAACACTTCCTGTCTGCCTGCTGCATTGATTTGAATAACAAATCAATATGAAAAGTTAAGAGTGGGCTTCTATGGTTGGAAAGAGCTTTAAATAAAGAGATGGCTCTCTCTGCAAGTGGCTTAGCAGCTGCCACAGTAGGGCGAGCTTAGTAAAAGCTTAGATCCCTTGCAATAAAATCCAATTTTCATCTTTGACAGACCGAGGAAACTTCCAAACTTGGGGATTCAACTCTGAAATTCCTCCTTCCCACTTCCTTCTCCTCCTCCTAATTTAATAAGACATAGGCTATATCTGCCAAAAGATTTTGTGTTTTAGCATTCAAGGCAGACGACTGATACAAATTGTCCTTTGGGGTAAGAGATTTATTAGAATTATTGTCATCATAGATAGAAAAGCAGACAGCATGGCAGGGGGTCCAAGGAGAGTTATGTTCACTTGGCAAAGCAGAAATTTTGTCTTGTAGGTTTCATTGGAAAGAGGGTGGGAAGGAGAGTAAGCAGAGGACAGTGAGCTAAAGAGTGTCAAGTGATGGGTCAGCATCTCTCCTGGCTTCCATTATTGGGAGTTGATTTTAGGGAGGGGAGGGAGATAGAGAAATGAATTTCTTGAGTTCCAGGAACCAAATTACTTTTATTTTGTGAATTGTTGCAGTTCAACCAAAATGGAGGAACTTTACGAAATGGCGTGGCTCTGGCTAAAACCCACCCCCAGCTCTGGCGTGTGTGAATGTGTGTGGAAATGAAAAGCACTGATCATTGGCAAAAATGGTCACCTTACCAGCAGATTTAAGCCAAAGGGTCTTGTTTCATCTACGCTTTGAGTATTCAAGGGTGAGAGAGAATGAGAAGATGTAAAATGCTTTATGTTAATCAAAACGGCTTTAAATAATGTGCATTAAAACCCTCTATTAAATTACTGCTGTGAGTTTCTCTTCCAGGGACACGGTTACAAAAGTCAACGTTATCTATGAGCTCTCTAGCAAGGCTGCAATATCTAAGGAATGATAGATGTATATGCTTGTCAGAGATCTTTATGTTATATTTCCTTTTTCCATAATGGGAATTCAGGCCATTCCAGCTGGTACAAAATAGTACCATTCAGGATCTGGGCAAGCTTTTATTACTTGGTAAGCCATAAATAAAAGAACGGTACCTGAAAAGTTTCAAAGCTGGGGCTTGAGGGGGACCCTGAGGTGAATTGTTCTTTGGGGGAAGAGGTTTGTTGGAAAAGTTATTGATGCTACAGACAGATGGACAAGCAGTGGCAAGGAAGGGGCCTGAGAGGATGCAGCTTTGGTGAACTGTCACCCAGTCTGGGTTGACTTTTTGGTGATGAAGCTGCCTTGAAGTGACCTCAGTAAACCCACTGGCTCACCAAGCTAGTCTTCAGTGACTTCTCTTTTGGTCCATTGTTGATTCCTCCTGGGGGTGGGGAAGGGGAGAAGTAAAGTTTGCTCTTCCTTCTTCTTTGGTTTTTGTTTTCTGAGACAGGGTTTCGTTCTATGCATCTTGGGCTGATCTAAACTCACTGTGTGTCCCGGGCTAGCCTTGTATCCCTGATGTTTCTGCTTCCATCTCCTTAGCCCTAAGGCTACAGGCATGCGGCACTTATCCATCTCCCTTTGCTGCACGTTTCCACCTAGATATCCTGTGTGTTTTTAAATGTCTGAGAGCCCAGTCTGCAGGAAGAAACAAAAGCTGTAATCTAAGATCTCAGTGCCCAGTGGTAAGCTCCAAAGGACATTTGGAGTCCTTAGGAAAAGGATCCATCAGTAGAAAATGCAGAGACTGTGTTGTACCTATTTTACAGAACACCCAGAGACCACCAAGGAGCAGGTTTCCAATGCAAGCACATAAGGGTCCTTTTATTGTCAGGTTCAAACCTGGGCCACCGCATGGCTGATGGAGGGAAATGTGGCAGTGGTGGTAGGCCCAGGGGTAGAGAGTTTTTAATAGGGAAAAACTACAAGTCAGGAATTACATGCTTTGACAACTTGGGATTGGGTAGAAGGGATATGGGACAAGGTGAATTTTTGAAACTATTGGTCTAGACTTTCAGCATGAAACCACATTTGAAACTATTGGGTTGGACTTTTTGGCAGAGAATCACAACTTGCTGAACAAGATTATCTGGGCTGTTCAACAGGATTATCCAGATATCTTCAAGGGCCATAAATCATAGACAGAATGTCTATAGGAGCATATTGCCCTGTATCTGTTTGAGTTGTCATGGCACATTCCTGAGGTCCTTCCTGGAGCTGAGTACAGCAAGTGGTCTAAGAGGGTAGTGCTCCCCTAAGATGGAGTCTGTATTGCCTTCACAACTGGTGTTTAGCTAGAGGCCTTGGCCTTGTGCCGTGACAGTCTCCGAGACCATGTAGGGCTGTTCCAGGAGAGATGGTGGCTCCGGAGGGACAAGGTCCTGAGGCTGCTATACCCATTCATGCTTGTACCTTTCTCCTGAGATCTTCTCTGAGTAAAAGCAAGTACTTGGGATAACATTTCATTACGACATTTGATAATTTGTTGATGCTGATGGCAGCAGTCATCCTTCCATTAGCAACACAGCCTTCCTTCTGTTTTATCATCCTCCCTTGCAGCAGAGAGAGGCAAGACACTCCCTGGATACTTCCTGGTTGTTTTGTGTGACTTGTTTGTGAACAACTGTCTTACAGGGCTATGTATGACTATGAGTAAAGAAAAATCACTATCCCTTTCACTTATGATAATTTGATATTTCTGTCAGAATCTGCCAAACTTGATCTAAGCCCCCCAAAAGCAGCACCCTTTGAAATGACAAACTGCTATGCAGGTGTTGAAGGAAAGACCACACATGTGTATCTGGTAGGAACAGCCCACCAGGAAAACAGTGCTTAGGAGTTGGTGTAATTGGCATGACCTTTGAAGGTATATTCACTAACACACGTTTAAAAGTGTGCTCTGTGGAGCTGGAGAGATGCTCAGTGGTTAAGGCATTTGTTGTTCTCACAGAGGACCTGAATTCAGGTCCCAGCACCCCTGTTGGGTGGCTTACAACTACAACTGCCTATAAACTCCATCTCCAGGGGTAGCTGACGTCTTCTTCTGGCCTCCACAGGCACCTGCACCCTTGTACACACACACACACACACACACACACACACACACACACACTTAAGAGTAAAATAAAATCTTTTAAGATGTGTGTTCTATGTGCATTTTGTTATAGTATAGAAGTAAGAAAACATTCTTTTCTACAAAGACAGGCAGAGGAATTACACATGCAAGCAAACTGGTTGAACAAATTTTCAGGTTATTGTTTACTGTTAAGTGACAATATGGACTTTTACATGAATCTCAACCAAGAGGAGCATCGTTATTATTGTAAAAGACAGTTACAGCATGAGGAGCAGCTGTCCTGATTGTACTCTACCACCACCTGTCTGTTATTTCTTCATTTGCAAAGTGAGTGAGTGTAATTCAAGTTTGTGAAGAGCTCCTTCTCTCTAGGGCTCTCCTGTGTCACGAGGGCCACCTGTGGCATCAGAAGCTGAGGCACAGCAGGACTGAGGGTGCAGCTACTTGGGGGACACAGCTGCTTGGGATACCGTACACGTAGCACTATGCACATGGGGCACACATGGCACATTAATGGCTCATATAGAATATATATGGTGTATATTTGGCTCGTATCTGTTGTACACATGCTATGGCATACACATGGCACATACACAGTATACATGTGCTATATACACCATACGTGTTAGACATGCATAATACACACACATGGTACAACCTATTCTACACATGTACATAGATGGCACTTGTGGCATGTACATGGTATACACACAACACACACACATGGTGCATGCTTGGTGCACAATGTTATTGAAGTGGCACACATGGTATTCACATGTACACATACATTGTACACACAAATGCCCAGAGCACACATATGGCCCACACAGTACATATACAGATGCATGTGTGTGGTGGGTGGCATGAATTTGGGGCTTGGGGCTTGAGACAAATCAAGTGCGAGGTGAAGAGAGCCTGCTATGCTTCTAGAACTGAGCAGACCCTGAAGCATTGTCCGAGCTCCCCTCTCCTCTCCTCCCCACCATCCTCCAGCTCCTTGTCATCTTCACCCCATCCTTTTCCTCTTTCCTTTGAAAAAGTAAGTTAGAGCTCCAGGTTCTCTGCATCTGATGGAGCAAGAGTACCTGTTCTCCAGGCTCAATCCCTCGGGGGATAATGAGTTTTTCTTCACATGCCCATAACCTGACCACTGTCTCACACAGTGGCTTCTCTTGCTAGGATGGGGCTTGGGAATGTCTCTGTCTGTGCACTGTGCACTCAGGACAGATGTGATGGAACTCAGAAGCCACTGTGAATGCTGGGACATGTTCTCAGTTATGCTCATCCTCCACTCACATGGGGCTTGGGAATGTCTCTGTGGACTGTGCACTCAGGACAGGTGTGATGGAACTCAGAAGCCACTGTGAACACTGGAACATGTTCTCAGTTATGCTCATCCTCCACTCACATGGGGCTTGGGAATGTCTCTGTGGACTGTGCACTCAGGACAGGTGTGATGGAACTCAGAAGCCACTGTGAACACTGGAACATGCTCTCAGTTATGCTCATCTTCCTCTCATATCAGCATGGGTCAGAAAGTTTGGCTCATTAGAAAATTGCTTTGCAGTTGGCCTATGTGTGTTCCTATAGCAAGCAGCTCTGCTTTCTTGTTCTTTAGGTATCCCGTGTGTGCACATACATCCTGTTATGTGTGGGCACACCTGTGCAGGCTTCTGTATGCATGTGGCAGCTTAGACGAGCCTGACCTTGTAGGCTTGTCTTCCTCATCTGTTCAGACTCCATGCCATTCTCTCTCCTTCCTCTTGTCTTCTCTTTCCATGATGTTAATTTTCATAATGACTCAAAGAGCGTCATTGTTTCCTAACAGTTTCTCCGTGTGCTCTGGACAGTGAAAGCTCTGAACACCTTGACCTTTGAGTGGTATTTACTCATCTGTCAAGAGCCTTCATTGATGTCTTTCATGTACTCTGTGTGCCAACCCCTCAGTGCACTGATTTCTCTTCTTTCTTTTCATTTACTCAGTTATTTTGATTGTCCTTAGTTTAGAAGGAACACACCTCCATTCCTGGTAACGTAGAGTCACAGAGCTTCTCTTCCCTCGTTTAGCAAATGCTTGGTAATGTCTCCACAAGTCTTTTAAAAACATGGTCTAAAGAAGCACACAGATTATCTAGCAGAATGAGAGAACCGTGTAAGAAGAGAGAAGAAAGTGAAAACCCTCCAGACAGACCTCCATGGTGCCAGAACCTTCCTTGAGGACACAGATCACTCTTTATTCTCTCTCTCATTTTCCAAAATTTTACATTCACACATGTTCTTTGTACAGGGAGTTGGCTGGAATGGAGTTTTAGGGCCATACTTAGGACCAGGTTGTAATCTTGGGTTCTCACAGGCTGGAAGTATTTGCAGAGCATGGGGTCTGAGCTTGGTATTCCCAGGGTCTTGGCTGTATTAGTTGCTTTGTATGACTGTGATTAAAAAAAAAAAAAGCAAGACCAAGAAAAGAAGCATTATAAAAGAAAGCATTTCATCGGCCTTACCATTCCAGAGAGTTAGAGTCCATGATGGCGGAGCAAAGGAATGGCAGCACAAATAGCTGGAGCTCACACCTCAAACTATAAACAGAGGCAGAGTGCACACTGGGAATGGGCCATGTCTTTTGAAATCTCAGAGCCCACTCTGTGAATCACCTATTCCAACAAGACCACACCTCCTAATCCTTCTCAAACTGCTTCACTAATTGTAGACAAAGTATTCAAACATGAGCTTTTGAAGGCCACTCTGGTCTAAACTACCACACCTGGCCTCTTACTAAGAGCATCGAGCTAGGGTTCTCAATATGTGCAATGCAGCAAGGAAACATTATTCAGAAGTAAAGCAAATGAAGCAGAAGAACACGCACTCAGGTAGCAGTGGCCGCATGAGTGAGTAACTCACAGCCCCTGGTGTTATCTGGGGTTTTCTTCTATGGGCTCAAGAGAGGAGGAGTTGAGTATTAAGGGGGAGTTTGGGCTATAGCTTGATTGACAAGTTAAGCTGTATGACTTAGGGTTTTATTACGGTGAAGAGACACCATGACCATGGCAATTCTTATAAAGGAAAACATTGAGTTGGGGCTGACTTACTGTTCAGAGGTTCAGTCTATTATCATCATGGCAGGACATGGCGGCATGCAGGCAGACATGGTTCTGGAGAGGTAGTTGAGAGTCCTACATCTGGATTGGTGGACAGCAGGAAGAGAATGCCGCACTAGGCCTGGCTTGAACATCTGAGATCTCAAGGCCCACCCCAGTAACATACTTCCTCCAACAAGGCCACACCTAATCCAACAAGGCCACACCTCTTAATGGTACCACTCCCTATGGGCCTATGGGGGCTATTTTTATTCAAACCCACCACATTGCATATTCACTTTTCCTATTGTGATGCCCTTTTCCATAATGCATCTGATTTTGATCATATGCATGACCAATTATGTGTAAGCACGGGGGTCTTCCTTAAAGTTCTCTTAAAGAACCATTTTGTCTTACTGCATGTCCACCCCCAACTAGTTCAAATTGGATCATCACTTTTATTCCCAGATATATTAAGAATACACTTGAATACAAATTGTCTAAATTTGGTTGTTGCTAGGGGCAGGGAAATCTGGTGTTGAGAGAGAGAGAGAGAGAGAGAGAGAGAGAGAGAGAGAGAGAGAGAGAGAAAGAGAGAGAGAGAGAGAGAGAGAGAGAGAGAGAGAGAGGTGTCTTGTCCAATGTGGATGGGGGTTCTGAAGTTGCTAGGGGTATTGTTTGTAGAGATATGTGTGTTTGTAGTCCCTTTGGGTGATGAAACTAAGCTGTCAAGTGCATTATTATGAGCAAGGGTATATATAACAAAACCCAAATGGGATCCCAGCTAACTAAACTGTCTGCCGTGTTTACCTGCCTCAGGAGGAACAATTCACCCACAAATCAAAAGCTCCTGTGGTAATACCTTTCCCAGGTGAATACAAGATGCACTGCCTTTCTTGGGCACTAGATGTGGGTGCATCATGCCAGCCTTGACCCTGCACAGGAGGAGGATGGGAATGAGAGATGTGTTTGAGGGTTCCTGATACAAATCTCTATGTGAGTTTGGGGCTTGTCTTTACAGATCTGCCTGAAAAATCTCAAGGGAAACAAAAAGATTATAGTAAAGTTTCTGGTATTCCAGGTGCCTAGCAACAAACTAAACTCTCTTCAGAAGAATGGATTTCAACTCAAGCCTTGAAGAATTCTAGCCCCCAGAGCTTCCCACAGCAAAGACACATAGATTAGGGAGTGGAAAAGAGCTGGGGAAGGGAGGCCCACAGAGGCGGATCAGCCTTAGTCACGCAGACACACTCAGCCATGAGGGCAGATGATGGAACGACTATGTGTGAAATATAATGGCATGGGTTTAAAATTATTGAAAGAGCACATGGAAAATTACCAAATGGAGGGCTAGGGATATTGTATGGTGAGTGAAGTGTTCGCCATACATTTGTGAGGTTGTAAATGTCTGTTCCCAGAAACATCACAAAGAGGAGGGTGTGGTGGCAAGCATGTGTAATTTCTATGTGGGGAAGTTCAGCTGGCCTAGCCTGATGGGTGAGGCCCAGGCCAGTCAGAGACAGTGTCTCAAAAAACCAATGTGAACAAAAATGACACCTGAGAGTCATCTGACCTCCATACTCATGTGCCTGTACATATGCATGGACCTGCACACACACAAACATGTACACCAAACACACAAAATCACAAGAGACCATAAAAACCAGCCAGGGAAGGAAGAACCAATTAGCTGCAGTCCAACACACCAATGGCTCTGATGAAGATTTAAAAGGTGAAGAGGAATGAGGACCAAAGGGAATAATAAACACGCAGCACATGTAAATGAACATAAATTCTGTTTAATACATGCCAACAAAAGAGGATAAGGAAACTGACACAGATGGTGAACAACAATACGAGCTAAGGATGTGGAAGGCAGATATTGCATCTCCAAGTCGCTAAGATCCTTGTGCCATTTGGGAGGGTGGGGTTGATGCTGATGGGCTGTGGAATGCCAGCCAAACTCATGGAAAAGGAGACGCGTCACTTACGAACTCCAAACCAGCCAAGGGAGGATAAAGGTGGACTGGGTGGGTGAAGCACCATCTACCCAAAGAGAGAGAAGAAGGAAGAGGTGAGGAGAAAAAGCAACAGGCAGAAAGTGTGACATAAGATGGCCAAAGGAAAGAACGCAACCGAGTGTGGAAAGATCATCAACTGTTGGAAACAAGAGGGACGCACTGTTTGGGTGTGTGGTTTGGAGGGGAACTGTCCCCCAGAGGCTCGTGTGTTTGGACGCCTGGTGTCCAGGTGGTGACACTGTGTGAGGAGGTTGTGGAACCTCGAGGAGGTGCAGTCTTGAGGGAGGACATACACTGGGGGCAGGATTTGAGCGTGCAGGGCCTCACCTCACCTCACTTCCAGTGTGTTCTGTCTGCTTTCTGTGTGTGGATGGAGATGTGATCTCTCAGCCCCGGCATTTCACTACTATGCCTCCCAGGTTGTTAGGGATTCTCCTTCTGGAACTATTGGTCAAAATGAACTCTTTCGTAAATTGCTGTGGGTCGTGGTGTTTCTGTCACAGCAACAGAAGATTCAAGAAGGAAACTGAGGGTTTACGTGCCTCGGCTGCTGCACAAACCGCTGGCCTTCACCTGCAGCACCAGCACAGGGACATGGACACCAGCACAGGGACATGGACACCAGCACAGGGACGTGGACACCAGCACAGGGACGTGGACACCAGCACAGGGACGTGGACACCAGCACAGGGACGTGGACACCAGCACAGGGACGTGGACACCAGCACAGGGACGTGGACACCAGCACAGGGACGTGGACACCAGCACAGGGACGTGGACACCAGCGTAGGGACGTGGACACCAGCACAGGGACATGGACACCAGCGTAGGGACGTGGACACCAGCACAGGGACGTGGATACCAGCGTAGGGACGTGGACACCAGCACAGGGACATGGACACCAGCATAGGGACATGGACACCAGCATAGGGACGCACACCCACACCCCAGAACTTGGGGAGAGAAGTGGGGTGGCCAGAAATTCAAGGTCATGTTCAGCTGTATATTAAGGTAGGGGCTTCCCTGGGCTACATGAAGCCCTGTCTAAAAATTTGTCTTAAGAGATGCAAATTAAATGAGTGAGAGTCAGATCAGGAGAACGGAGTCTCATCATGCCTGCTTAATGTAATTCTAACATTTAAAATCCAGTGAACAAGTTACTGAACATGGAAAAGAAAAAGAATTTGCTGAGTAAATTGACTTTCTATATTGTCATGTGAGAGCCAAAGTTACATTTTAAGTTTTAATTACTATGCCTTAGAGATCCATGAAACAAAAATGTCTCTGATCTGCAAGCCCCTTGCCCAAGGACAGATAGTTTCTGAAAAACAAGAGGCTATTGTTTATGGGAGATAACAGGACACATGTTCTCACTCCCCTAAACAAGTTTGTTTGACCCATGTGTACTGGATGTGCTTAATCACATGTAGGTGGGAGGTATGTAGGCAGGAAATACGTCAGGATGTATACTTGTTCCTGATTCAGTGTAGGCAGGAAATACGTCAGGATGTATTCTTGCCCCCAGTTGTACCTTATGGGAAATACTTAAGCCACTGCAAACTGTGACTGGGGGCCGTCTTCTGGAAACCTAGAGATGTACCTGGCCAGAGTCCACTCACCTGGCCAGTATTTAATTAAAGTTTGCTTCAAATTTGGCTTTGAATTGTGGTAGTGGTCTTATTTTTGAGCAGTGGGATTAATAGTAACCCATACATTTAAAAATGCAATCTTGCCGGGCGGTGGTGGTGCACGCCTTTAATCCCAGCACTCGGGAGGCAGAGCCAGGTGGATCTCTGTGAGTTCGAGGCCAGTCTGGGCTACCAAGTGAGTTCCAGGAGAGGCGCAAAGCTACACAGAGAAACCCTGTCTCGAAAAACCAAAAAAAAAAAAAAAAAAAAATGCAATCTTTACAAAAGACAATTAACAATACAAATTGAATAATGAAACAACTAAAGATAAGGACTAATTAAACAGAATCTGAGAGGGGAATTTACAGGGAAGGCTTTTGAAAAGACATCATGTTTCCAAGTGCAATGATTATCAAACATGCCAAATACATAGACTCAGCATATCGACATGCTAGTAAGTTGATACTTACAACACTAAATTATGATTCATATATAGTAATGTATCGCTTTCTTAAAATTATGTAAGTTATAATGGAGTACATTTGATAATTCTCTATACTTGGAAATTCTGAAGCTTTACTGAAAGATTTGAAGAAAAATTACATATATACTTTTTTTTTGTTGTGAGAAACACTTGGGATAGTAGAAATATTGTTTCTCCCCTGAATGGAGCTGCAGCTTATTTTTGGAGATCCCATTAACATATTGACTGGTTTCTTTGAATAAATTTTAGTCTTCTATGTAGGTGCAAATGTCCAGAACAGAAAGCTCTTGGGAGTGGGAAGGGGACCCTCAACCTGCTGTTCCTTGAGGCTGGCTAAGGCAGCACAGTAGGATGGAGCGGTGCTGTTAACACAGAAACACACCAGGAAATTCAGAACAGAAGCCCAGAAACTTACCGGGCACATGGAAACCCACCTGTGAGGAGACGGTTTTTGATCTCAGGTGCAAAAGTTGGTGCGGTGGTTTACCAAGGGAAGAGCAATGGTCAGAGTCAATTAAATATGGAAAATGTCATATTTTAGTAATTTCAAAAGATCGAAGAATGCCATACTTAAGATGCTAACATGCCAATCTTAAAGAATAAGTTTGAAAATTCTAGATCCTCAAAAGACACATTACAGTTGTAACCCAGAGAAGCATTGATACCAAATACATTAGAAATTCTATTAAAGCAGTAAGAAAGGGGAAGTGCTCAGTAGAAAACAGGCATAAGGCACGAGACTGTAGATAAGAGAACATGAAACACAGGCCTTAGCTTCATTATAAACTTAAAATACAAATTATATTTTATGTATGTGGCACACACATGTGCATGTGTGCACGTGTATGTGTGCTCGTGTGTGTGGTGTATGCATATGTATGCAAGAGTATGCACACCTGGGCAAAGTGCATGTGAAGGCTAGAGAAGAACGAAAGTGTCATTGTCTACTGTCTTGACACAGGGTCTCTCACTAAATGAAGCTTCCCTTTGGCTAGGCTGGCCAGCAAGCTCCCCGGGTCTGCCTGTCTCTGAGCCCAGCCCTTTGCTTGGCTTTTACAAGAGTGTTGGGGATTTGGATTTTCACAGCAAGTGCTCTTATTCACCTCAGTCACTCCCCAGTCACGTGAACTACAGTTTTAAATTTAATTCATTTCACTTTTTTTGGGACCCATCTCTACCCTAGCTAACATTTTATGTAGTGTTTCAAACTAATGACATTCTAAGAAGTCAGGTTTAGATGAGGCCTCAAGAAAGTTCCAGCTCTGAGTGTTGAGTGTATTCATGTGGACAAAAATAGGTGTTTATGAGGATGTGGCTGTCTGGGCCTGTGGTCCCTGGTGGGTAACCCCAAGAGGCTGGCAGCTGAGCACAGGTGGTTCATGCTGGGGCAGCTTCCCAGACAGCCCAAGAGGTTACTATGGGTCACTCTTTCCAATTTCTTCTCCCCCAACCCTCCAGGGTCTGGGGTGTCACAGCAGAGAGTGAATGTTCGTCTGCTCCAGTGTATCTGTCGCTGATGCCCAGGTGAGAGGGATGGTGCAGTGTTAGGGGAGTAAGTGAGCCATGAAACTCACATGTGGGCTCATCTGACTCAGGTCAAGAGTCCCAAGACAAGAACACTTATGCCTGGGGCTGGAGAGATGGCTTGGCAGTCAAGAGTTGTTGCTCTTGTAGAGGACCCAAGCCTAGTTCCCAGCACCCACATCAGGTGGCTCTTTCATTTGCAACCACCTGTGAATCCAGTTCTAAGGGATCTGACGCCCTCTGCTGGCCTCTTGAGCACCCATATTCACTTGGAGTGCAGTGCACTGTGCACACACACACACACATACATATAAACCATAATTATTTGTAAAAGAACACATTTCTGCTAACCCATAGTGACAGTCCTCTGTCACATTTTAATACCCTAAACTTGAATTTCACCATCCTCCCACCCCTGGTGGGTAACTTCAAGAGTAACCTTGTCTGCCTGGAAAAGTCGAGCCTAGGAGAACGTGTCTAGAAACCATTGTGTTGGACCACCAAGCCTGGTGAGCTGAGTTTGATCTACTGGCCCCTTATGGTAGAAGGAGAGAACCAACTCCTGCAAGCCTGACCTCCTCTGACCTCCATATGCAAATGTGGCATGCATGAGCCCCTCCCCCTACTCTCACACACGAATAAATTAATATAAGAAATGAAACAAAGTGGATTGTGCCTGAGGAACAACAGCTGAGATTGTTCCCTGGTCTCCCCATTCATGTCCCACACACTAACCCTTCCGTGGTTCACCTGGGAGGGTCTTAGGAGGGCATCTGCAGTAGCCTCTCTGGATACTAGCTCACAGTCAGCTGATTCTTCTGCTGAGGTTTTCCTCCAGAGCCTGCCTATGGCTCTGGTCCTCCTCCAGAGCCTGCCTATGGTTCCGATCCTCCTCCAGAGCCTGCCTATGGTTCTGGTCCTCCTCCAGAGCCCGCCATGGGTTCTGGTCCTCTAGGCACCTCTGCCCTGCTGTGCCTCCCACAGACAAGCAGGCCATTTTCAAGGCCAACAGCAAACTCCACAGCACTGCAGGAGACTTCTCAGTATCTGTCACAGGCTGATGACTTCCCCATTTCCTCCCTCTGCAGATTCCTTTTCTGAGCATCTTTGATGTGGCTGGCTTTTCTTCTGCCTCATAGGTCAGTTTCTTATCTCCGGCTGCCAGCAAGGCTACCATTGTCACAGTCCTGAGTGAGTTCATCTGATCCCACTGCAGGGAAGGTGGTGTGTTCTGATGGCATTTACATCCCTAGAAGAATGTGGTGTTATAATTCAGCTGCTTCTCAGGCCATCTCAGGGGCAGCAGCCCCTCCCCACTCACAGATGTGGACAGGCCCCCATCGAGTCTCTGGGAAATCTCAAGCTAACAGACTTGTAAGTGCCTAGATTTCTTACCTGGGGAAGGGAGTTTGCACCAAAGAATATCAGTGGTCACACAGCCTGCTTCCCACTCCCTTCCATGTCTCCTGCTTGGCGATCAGAGAGCCTGGCTGAAGGCTCACACCATGAAACCACCTCTGTGCTGGCTAATCTTTTGTCAACTTGACACAAGCTAAAATCATCTGAGAGGAGAGAACCTCAGTTGAGAAAAATGCCTCCATAATCTTGGCCTGGAGATAATCCTGTTGGGCATTTTCTTAATTAGTGAGGGGCATTTAACTGATTGATGATTGATGTGGAAGGCTCCGTCCATTGTGGGTCATGTATAAGAAAGCAAGCTGAGCGAGCCGAGGGAGTAGCTGGTGAACGGTTTTCCTCCCGGGCCTCTGTTTCAGCTCTTGCCTCCAGGTTCCTGCCATCCCTTCCCTCAGTAAAGTGACCTGAAAGGGACAAAATAAAATTAACCCTTTCTCCCCCAAGTTGCTTTTGGTTATGGTGTTTTAACATAGCAATAGAAACCTTGACTACCCATCCCCAGAAAGCTGTAGGACCCTGACTCTGCCAGGAGGGATGGATTCTGCTTCAGAGGCTCTGCCATGCTGCCTCTGGAGCTAGGACCTGAGCCCTCCTTAAAGCCACCACCATGCTATTTGTCAGTTTGTCTGTCTGTGGCGTTAAATTAACTCCTTAGTCCCCAACAATCCATTTCAGCGTCACTCAGGAACCCCACATCTGAACATTTATTTATTTGTATGTGTGAGTGTGTAGGGGGGCACATGTGTGCCACAGTATGCATATGGAAGTCAGAGCAGAACATGCAGGAGTTGGGCCTCTCCTTTTCCCCTGTGGGTCCATACAGTAGATCAAGGAAGAAAGGATACATGTAAAAAATGATACTGTGGGAAGCCAAGATGGCCTGCTTGGTTTGGCAGACACCACCAAGGTGTGCTGATGCAGCAGGAGAGGGTTGTGTTTCCCATTTAGTATGCCCGGGACTTCTGAGGTATAGTTACAAATATCTCCCAATCACTTTGATGATTATGTTGTGTTGCTTCCACTCTATGTCATGGGAGCTCAGGTCACCAGACTCTGGGGAATCAGGAGGGTGGTGTTACAATGGGTACCCCATAACTAGATGTGCCTCCCCCCAGATTCCCTCTTCTTCCACTTCAGCCCAGGAATCAGAGATTGCCTGCCTGCAAGCGGCACTACAGAGTCAACAGTCAGAAGTTTATCCTAACCTCAATGTCTCCATTTTAAGACGGTGGACTTTCAGTTCTAACAGTCTGTGTCACTTGAAAACACAGACATTCATGGGTGTCATACGAGGTCTCACACCACACAATCCGTGACTGTTAAAAATCGATGCATTGAAATGCTGAGCATCGAAGCTCGTCAGGAGGGAGACCCCCAGCTTTGTCTTCATTGGCTCTGGGTTAATTTTCTCATCTCAGTGAGAAATCACTGTTACTGCAGTAACTAGGCTCAGTCGCCATTACAGAACAAAGGAATGGGGATGCCTGTTTTCTGTGGGTTGTGCTCATCCAAAAGGATCTTCCCAAGATGTCTCTCAGTCTTGGTACTTGCACATCCATGTTCATTGCTGCTCTATTTATAATACCAAGGAAACTGAACCGACTTAGAAGTCCATCAGCGAATGACCAGATAGTGAAAATGTGGTGTATATACTATTAAGCTATAAAATTGAAATCACAAAATTTACAGAAAGAGGAGGGACATGGAAAGTGTATTACTAGGCAAGGTGACCCAGTCTCAGATGCAGATTCTGGCTTCTAATGCGTATACATAAAAATGTTAGTGTGGGTGTAGAGTCACATTCAGAAAGGAGGCCAAGAGAGGGTAATGTCAGGGATGAAGGAGGATGGAATGCAGGCAAAGGGACAGGAGTCGTGACAAGAGATATGTTTTTTCCCCGTCTAGTTTCAGCTCTGTCATGGCTCCCCCACCCCTTTGCATGTGGTGAACAAGTGAACAAAAACGTACTTGATGGTAAAGGTGTAAAATCCTAAGCAAAGCTCCACAGCTTCCAAATGGCCATTTTGACTGTGTGGATGTTCACTGAGAGGGACAGGGCTCGGGACTGGACGTGTGCTGGGGTGGTTCCTTTAAACCAGCTGTGATGAAAAATGTCTCCCGGTCTCAGGTGCAGGAGAGAAGTCTAAAGAAGGGAGAGGCGATGTGGTGCCGGAGCAGATCTGTTTGATTGTCACGCAGGCACAGGCAGAGGAGAGCAGGAGCACTTCCGTTGGAGATAATAAACCAGTTTTTCAAGAGATGAAGCAATTAATTATTCAAGGGCAGCGACTTCTTCCTTCATCTCCACAGACCGCATTTCCCTTGGCTGTTTAAATAAGAAATAGACAGCACACTTAGCTGCTCGCACTTGCTTCTGTAAGACGCCAACTGCCATTCCATTCCAGATTTCTCAATTCAAGTGTCCCTGGGTCTAAAAGGACTGTCCTAGGCCAGGGAGACACCTGCGTGCCTGCTTTCTGATGCCCGTGGTGGGGCCCACTACAGCCCTGCAAGGTTTGGGGACAAATAGTGACTTCATCCCTCAGAGTCCCAGCAAAGGGATGCCATCTCCCCATTTTTCTGTGAACCACTTGGGGTCTGAGGTCCTGGGTACCCTGCCTGAGGGCGGGGTTCTTCTTGCTGTTCTGGACACCGAAGCCGACATCTCATGTTGTAGGCAATTGCTTTGTCACTGAGCTGTGTCCACAGCCACTGCCAGGACTTATTTGAGCTGGGGCATACTTCCTGTTCACTGATGCAGTGTCTGAGTGGGTTTGCCGGGATCTGAGGGTCCAGAGAAGCCCTTTGATGCTGCATAGACACCACTGAACTCTGGGAAGGCATGGTGCCTTTCATTCACTCGGTAAGGCCTTGTGTTCTCACAGAATTATGCTAGATAAGTGTGTGTGTGTGTGCACATGCCAGTGTTGTGCACACATGCACCTGTATGTGGAGGTCAGGGGACAACCTCAGGTGTCACTTCTCAGGTACCATCCACCATTTTTTTTGAGGCAGTATCTCTCACTGGCCTGAAGCTCAACAAACAAGCTTGACTGACTAGCCAGCAAGTTGAGTGCATCACCTGTCTCTGCCTCCCTAGTGCCGGGAATGGAAGCACTTGACACAATTCCTGGATGTTGTTGCTCTTGTTTTGTTTCTTAACAGGGGTTCTAGAGATCAGATTCAGGTCTTCAAGCTCTTTGTCAACTGAGCTACCTTCCCAGTCTCATTTGGTTACACAATCCTTTCACTTTCTTTTAGTCCCAAATGCAGGATCTACACTGATTGTAAAACACAGACCTCTGTGTTAGTGAAGCAGGGGGCACCAGGCTGTACCCACGGGGATGAAGGGGGGACCAGGCTGTACCCACGGGGATGAAGGGGGGACCAGGCTGTACCCACGGGGATGAAGGGGGGACCAGGCTGTACCCACGGGGATGAAGGGGGACACCAGGCTGTACCCACGGGGATGAAGGGGGAACCAGGCTGTACCCATGGGGATGAAGGGGGGACCAGGCTGTACCCATGGGGATGAAGGGGGGACCAGGCTGTACCCATGGGGATGAAGGGGGAGACCAGGCTGTACTCCCCGGGATGAAGCAGGGTAGACCAGGCTGTACCCATGGGCATGAAGTGGGAGACCAGGTTGTAATCATGGGGATGAAGGGGGGACCAGGTTGTACCCATGGGGATGAAGCGGGAGACCAGGCTGTATTCCCCAGGATGAAGCAGGAGACCAGGCTGTACTCACCCGTACATCCTTCTTCCAAACCCTACTTTAGCCTCCAGCATTCTCTAGAGAAGCAGAACCAATGCATTCATTCACTCACTCATTCATTCGTTAGCTTCTTCATTAGCACTAGCATATTAGCCTGTAGGATGGACTGACAAATGCTCCCCAGGCTGGAGCATCTCAGGATGGTGTAGCATCCGCCCCAGGTTAGCAGGTTCCATGCTCAGAGGAAATGCACTCCTGTTCAAGTCTAATGAAGGGGGAACAGCAGTGCCCTAGTTCAGAGGCCGCCAGGCAGGAGAAGTTCTCTGCCACCAGGGAGGGCCAATTTCTGTGCTTTTCAGACCTTCCACTGAACGCATGAGGCCCACCTACTAGGAAGGGCCATCTGTTCTCTCAATCTACCCCAATGTTGTGTCACAGATGCTCTCAGAATAGTGCTTGGTCAAAGGTCAGGGCATCCTGTGGCCTGGTCAAGTTGAGGCACAAAATTAACCATCACACTGACTAAAAAAGAACAGAGAATGGGGGAGACGTAAGATTTACATTTGTGTTGAGTGTGGGCTAGGGGGACAGCCTGGGAAGACACCATGCATTTCTGGAGGACCTGAGGCAGGGGAATTGTGCTGGTGGTAGTAACCATGGATCTGCTCTCCTAGGAAGAGGCAGCAATTGATAGAAGTTTCTGGGTGACAGGGCGACCCTCAGTGGCAACAGGTTCAGGGGAGAAATCAAAACAAGAATAACCTTAAAAGAGAGGAAAGGGTCAGTTCCCTGCAGTGAGATGGAAGAGTGAGCCAATCCCAGGCAGACACTAGAAGTGGCCTCCTGGGAGCCTGCTGGAGCTGGAGGGGTCTCTGTGCTCTGGCGCTGCCTCCTCTGGCTTCAGCCTGTCTGGAGGTCTGGGCCTGCCTCTGGGGTCCTCACCCCGGCAGTGTACTCCCTCTGCCAGCCTCATCTCCACAGAGCTGTGGTCAGCGCCTCTGTCCCCAGAGAGAGCAGAGGAGGGCAGAGGAAGCACACGTATTGATCAGCTGAGCCTTCCATTCATAAAATGGCATTTTCATAATGTGGAGTGGCTGACCTGGACACCCTGTACTGGATACTGAAGGATGTGCCTGTGTTTGCGGCTTCACGGCTTCCAGTTGAGGGTTTTATTCCTCACTCCTCTAGAGAAGAAGAGACTGGTTTCTCCTTCCCCAGTTATTCCCCGCCAGTCTCCTCCCCTGCCTGGGTCTCCAGATCTGGGGGCCCCACCTTACCAACAGGCAAACAGTCACAAGGTAGCCACCTCACAGACTGTTCACATTTTCCTCCTCCTTTGCGTTGGCTGTTTCTGGAGAACCTGCCCTTATATAGGACCTGTTCACTGGTGTTTCTTCTCTGCCTGCCTTTCATTTTTCATTTGACTGGAGAGTCCTGGCTGACTGAGGAGAAAAGGGCCCAGGTCCAGCTAATCTCTCGCATGGGGAGAGTTTTGAGGGTCTAGAAAAGTCTTCAAGGGCTGGAGAGATGGCTCAGCGGTTAAGAGTACTGGTTGCTCTTCCAGAGGTCCTGAGTTCAATTCCCAGCACCCACATTCAGCTCACAACCATCCATAATGAGATCTGGTGCCCTCTTCTGGCCTGCAGGTATACATGCAGGCAGAACACTGTATACATAATAAAAAAGAAAGAAGTCTTTAGTACTTTTTTTTTTTTTTTTGCCTAAGAACACTTGACATGAGACACCCTCTTTGCGGAGTCTGAGAGTTCTGCACCGTTATTGCATGTAGGCACAATGCTGTACCAAGCTGTCTAGAAAATACTCACCTTGTGTGGCTGGGACTCAGCCACCTCTTTCTTCCAAACCCTGGTTCCCTGGCTCAGCCTGGCCTTTGGGAGGAGCAGGTGGCTCCTGCGGTTTAACGAGCAGGGTTTCCTGAGCCTGACCCAGCTTCGTCCACAGTGGAGAGAAGCTGCGGTGATCTCTCAGCTTTGACAACCTGCTCAGACTGGGAAGGGCAGTGGCAGCGCCTCGCCTGGCTCCAGTTGCTGACACTGCAGAGGGGACCTGGAGTCCAAGACAGTGAAAAAGCAAGTTCTTCTCGGGGGTTAGTTTTTTTCATTTCAGTTGCATTTTTCAAGATTTTTTGTATTTTTGTTGTGTGTATTAATCACTTTTCTCAATGCTGTCACCAAACACCCAACAAGGAGCAACTTAAAGAGGGAAAGACTTATTTTGACTCACAGTATGAAGGCTCTGGTCCACCTCAGCAGAAAAGGTATGGTCACAGGAGTGTGAGTGCTGGTCACACTGCATCTGTAGTCAGGAAGTAGAGAGCAGACAGGAAGCAGAGTGCGCAAGGGGCTGCCCTCAGTGACCCCCGTCCTCCACTGAGGCTGCATTTCTTATCCACTAAAAGCTTTACAACCTTTCAACATGGCGTCACAAGCTGGAGATTGAGTGTTCAAACATATGAGCCTATGGTGAACATTGACCATCCACACCACAACAATGCCTAATTAACACGCACTGAGGTAGGCATAATTGAAGTGCGGAATTTAGTAAGCGTTGGCGTATGTAGGTTCATGGGACATGGTCAGCACAACAGTCAAGGCAGTGAACAGACCCTTCACTCTCTGGAGCTTGCTCCATCTTCATGTAAGCCCTCCCTTTTCTCCTCCCGTATCCCTCCCCACAACCACTCACAATAATTCACATTATTCAGAATTATATTAAAATGTAACTGCACAGTGTGCCCTGTTTTTGGAGGGTTTCTTTCATGGCACTTGCTTCTAGGCACATCCAGCACTGGAGTGTGAAGCAAAAGTCTACTTCTTTTTTGTTGTACTACTCCATCCTGTAGCTGCAGCAGAAATTAACTGTCCGCTTAGTTGGTGGACATTTGGGCTGTTCCCAGGTTGTAACTGTTATAAGCAGAGTTCCTTTGCGTGTTCACGTCCAACCTTTGTGGTGGCTTCCACATTCATTTCTTGTGGACAGATAAAGAGGAGTGGAGCAGCTGGATATTTGCTATTCTTAATTATTTTAATAATCTGTCTATTCTAGTGAGCATGAACTGTCAACTTGACATAGTCTGGAGTCATCTGAGAAGGGAGTCTCAATTGCGGGATAGCCTGGATCAGATTGTCTTGTGGATATGTCCTGATTATTAACTGATGCAGGGGGAGGGCAGTCTACCATGGGTGGCACCATCCCCTGGGCTATATAAAAAACTGGCCTTACACTAGCCTGTGAGGGAGCCAGCAAGCAGGTTCCTCCCTTGTTTCTGCTTCAGGTCACTGCTTGAGTTTCTACCTAGACCCTTCAGCGATGGACATTGACTTGCAAAGTGAAGTAAACCTCTTCTCCCCTAAGCTGCTTTTAGTCAAAGATGCAACTAGAACACCTCAGGAGCAGTGCAGGAGCCCTTCAGGTGGTCTACCCCGCTACTCACCCTTGGTCGGCCATTTGTTTACATTTTAGCTCCCCATTTTAATGGGGTGCCCTGTGTTTCTTACAGGCTTTCCTTTTGAATTTCCTAATGACTGGAGAGAATCTTTACATTTTCTGAGATGAAATGTCTGTTCAGATTTTTCTCCTTGTCGTTTCTGATTCCTTAATATTGGCTTTTGAGAGTTTGGCATGAAGAGTTGTCTCAGGATCCATAATTAACCCCAGGATCCTCTGTCAATGTTCACATGCTGGGATGTTCAAGCCTCTTACACAAAATAATGGAATATTCACATCGGAAGAGTTTAAATCTTTTCTGGATTGCTTGTGATACCAAATGCAATCGAAGCACTATGTAACAGTTGTTATTCTGGGAAAAAGGGTTAGGGAAAAGTCTGTGGATGTTCTACACAGGAACTATTCTCTCCTGCTATTTCTTCCTCATTGTCTGTGCTGTGGAATGCATGGATGCAGAAGGTCGCCTGTACATTGTAGGCAACTTGTTTATTAATGAGGTGGTTCACAGATATTTTCCCCCAACTTATGGCTTGTCTTATCAGTCTCTTAGCTCTCGTTTGGAGGAGACTCAGTGTCTTATCTGGCCCATTATCTGACAATGCACCTCCACATCAGAGAGCGTGAAGAGCATGGTGAGCAGTGGGCATGCACATGACTTCAGACAGGTAGGTGTTGACATGTTGAGCTGAAAAGCCTGACTGATGCCTGCTAAGCAGAAACGCTGCACTCTAGATAATCCACTGTGCTAGAAAATGAGCAACTACCCAGCCCTCCTTCCCCAGTGCAGTGACTTTTTCAATAACCACTGCATCTTCTTTCTTGAAATGCCTCAAGCTTCATTTCTTATCTCCAAATATGTCAAGACAGCATATTAATTTTGGGAAGAAATGTTGAGTCATTTTCAAATGATTAAGCACAGTGAAATGTCAACTATCCAAGTGTCTGCAGTAAAAGGATTGGATGTCACTTGATATTTTGGAAGAAAATTATTACTGCCCAGGAGGGTTTTGTGTGTGTATGTGTGTGTGTGTGTGTGTGTGTGTGTGTGTGTGTGTGTGTGTGTGTGTATGTGTGTGTGTGTGTGTGTGTGTGTGTGTGTGTGTGTGTGTGTTTAGCGTACTTTAGGATACTCCAAACCTGCCAGTGTGGAGCTTTCTGGTAAATGCGGACAGTTTCCACAGCACTCTTCAGACTTCAAGGAAAGGAGTCAGAAGAGAAGGGACCAACTAACCCACTTCTTGTCTAATGAGCTTTAGTCCATGTCAGCACTTACCAAGAGTCCCTCATGGGTTCAGCTCTTCAAAGTGGATTTGTAGATGGGCTGGGAACCACATGTGTCTGCCCTTCTTTAAAAATTCAATCTGATATGTACATGTATATATCCAGATTTAATGGGCCAAAGTGGTATTTTTCTGAGGGGCAGAAATGGAAGAGATATGGGACATTCACTCACACCCCCTACCCTATGCATGCTGTCTTAAACACACACACCACACATACATGATGAATATTGCATACACCACTGTTGTGTAGCAATGTCCTTCATATGGAAACTTTCCATTCTGGAGGGATGGAGGGAAGAGACTTATGAGACTCAGGAAGTAAAACAATTCACAAATCCCAGGAAATTCCTGAAACTAACAAGATTCATAAGGCCCATTAATGTTGTGTAATCAATAATAACTGCTAAAGAGACCAAGAGACAAGACTCTCTTACCCTCGATGTCATGCAGGAGCTCTAGGGTACAGGTTTTGTGGGTCATTGTCCAGGCTAGGGTACAGCTACTTTTGAATTATCCATGTTTCTATAATTAACCTCCTCCATACTCTGTAAGTAACTGCAATAAACTCATTGGTCTGTCAAGATGAACTTTTGAGTCTGTCATTGGTTCTTAGAATAGAGGTTCGTTCATGATCCTCAGGAAAAGTCACATGGCAGCTACCCACTACACACTATACATATGCATAACACAGGATGCATATTGTACCATACAATACCTAACACATGCTGCACATGCAAATCACATGCAACACACCACATATTGTATCCACTGCATACCTTACTCACACAGAACATACAAGCTATATACCATCACCACACATATATTCAATGTCCACATATTATGTACCACACACCATATAACATACAAAGCAAGCAACGCACATATTTTGCACACATAGTTAACACACACTTTATATAAGTAGTATCTGTGGTCAGCTTTTAGGAACTCCCCATCTTTCCTGCTCTGCTCACCCTGAGCGGGCTACATTATGGAGAAATGGAGGGTTAAGGGAATCTATAACATCGACTTTATTCACTGAAGTTCTCACTCAAGAATACATTCTGGGGTCAGAGAGACAGCTCAGCAGTTAAGAGCATTTGCTGCTCTTCCAGAGGACCTGAGTTCATTTCCTAGCACCCACATGGTGACTCGTAGCATCCTGTAACCTTAGCTACAGGAGATCTTATGCCTCTTCTGGCCTCTTATGGCAAGTACATGCATGTGTGCTCATGTGCCCATGTGAACACACACACACACACACACACACACACACACACACACACACACACACACACGGGGTGGGGGTGGGTAGAGAAAGATATGGACATAACATAAACCAAAAACAGTTTAAGAAACAACATATTCTGAATAAATGGGACAATTTTGTTTCCTTCACAAAAAATGGGTGGCTGTACTGACTTATTCTAGAGCAATCATTGAGCCACAATTCTCAAAACATGCTGTTCTGTCCATATGACTGACGCTTTACAAGTCCATTGCCTAGTCCCTGAAAAGAGGGCAGAATTTTGTTTAGTGAACTGTAGCCAAGAAAAGAAGTTGGTCCACTTAATAAAACAGTTACATGGAGATGGATTGTCAGTGTCTCAATGTAGTTATGTAACTGGAGGAAATAAATTACTACTTAGAAAGCCACCTTACATTACACAGGCCATGTTGCCTAGTGATAATGCTTAATGCTGTCAAAAGGAGACAGAGAAATGTTTTTTTCTATCATTATTTTTAATGAAAGACCATGTGGGGCATGTATGTATTTGTGCATGTGTGTATGCATATATGTGCGTGCATATGTATATGTGCATGTGTGTGAATGTATGTGTACACATTTGTATGTGCATGTGTATATTTGTGTGTCCATATATATGTGCATATATACAGATCTGGTAGAATGGAACATTCATGTGTTTGTAAATTTCTTTAACCAAGTAACAGTCAGACTCCAGAGCAATTCCAATCTGTGGAACATTAGGATGATGACAATTAATAATGATGTACACAGATGGACTGCGGATATTAAGTACACACATACACATACACACACACACGATTTACATGTGAAGTGACATATTAATGATAAAATTATGTTAATCATCTCTAAAACACATATATGCCGAGATATCACAATGTAAACCTCCAAATACATACGATTTTAGTTTGTCAATTACTCCTCTAAAAAGATGAGAAAATGGTAGCATACTGTGACTCCTTACTTTTATTTTTAGCATCTCCATTTGCCTATGAGAGCTCAGTTTTAATGTGAAAATACTGAAATGTATCAATAGCTTCAAAGTTGGTCAAAATAACAGCAGGTGTGGTTTGTGACAGAAAATCCTGGTTTTTCAGATGCCAGTTTCACCTGTTTTCAACTCTGAGTGAAACCAATACTTTCTGCTCTGAAGTGTGGTGTAGATGTAACTGTCTTGTTAAAAAAGAAACACAGAGCCAAATGCAGAGTTAAAAGCCCAAGAGGTCAGAGCAGTAGCTGAGAGCTGAGACTTAAAACCACTTTCTTACTCTTCCTGCCGCTGCTGTCCTTCTCCTCAGAGAGAGACCTACTTCCTGTGTGTCTGTCTTTTTATTGACTTTCTGTTCTGCCTTCTTATTGGTTGTAAACCCAACCACATGACCTCCTCATCACTGCCTGTCTATACAGACCTCTAGGTCTCTATGGTTGGTATTGAGATTAAAGGTGTGTGTCTTCATGCTGGCTATATCCTTGAACACACAGAAATCTCCCTGTCATGTGATCAGGATTAAAGTGTGTGCCACCACCGCCCGGCTTCTGCTATGGCTTGCTATTAGCTCTGACCCCCAGGCAACTTTATTTATTAATAAACAAATAAAATCACATTTCAGTACAAATAAAATATCACCATAGTGTGGTACATAGTTGAGCAGAAACTGTCCATATACACCCATCCGTTACCATACACCATTCCAATGGCTCCACACCTGACACTCCCATCCTTTAATTCTTAGTCAAAAGATTCATCATGTACACTATCTTTTTTTTCATTTTTCTACTTTTGTCTTCTCTCTCTTCCTTCTTCCCTTCCTCCTCTCCCTCTCTTTCTTTCTTTCTTTTTTCCTTCCTTCCTTCCTTCCTTCCTCCCTTCTTTTCTAATGACAGCAAGTTCTCATAGCTCCTAGGCTGGTATTGAACTCAACAGGTAACAGAGGATGCCCTTGAATTTCTCATCCTCCTGACTCTCTTCAGTGCTGGGATGGCAAACATGTACCACCACGCTTGCTGTTGTTGTTGTGTTGGCATCAAACCCAGGCCCTGAGCGTGGCAGGCAAGCATTCTACCAACTGTGCTTCACCCCAGGTCACCATAAATAAAGTGAGAACAAGAAGCCCATGGGAGGGCGGTGTTCTTCACCCCTCTTTAGGTGATAACTTCTGCCTGGTCCTGGCATGCAGCTGGGTACACAGTGGTGCTGATGCTGAAGGGGAAGAGGATTTGCCATCTATCTCCATCTCTGTCCGCGCTTGATCTGCTATCATGGGCCTTTTCACACCCAGTGACACGTCCATTTTCTGAAGCGAGAATATTTCTATTTCCTCACTGCTCAGTTTACTGTGCAGTTCAGGCTGCAGAGACAGGAAGCTGTGGCCAAGCATTTTCAGCGTGGACAGCATGGTAATCTAGTTTGTGATTGGTCTAGAAGATGTGTCATTTTAAACAGTGAAGAATGGGATCAATAAATAGACAGAAATAGGTGTGGCTTCACTCAGGCAAATGCTCTGTATCCTTTCTGGCATCTTTTAAAGCCCACACTTTGGGGAGAGGTCGGCTCAACATTTCTCTAGACTCTTCAAGATACTTCTAGAGCTTACTGCCAATCTCATGAAACTCCTATAATGTCCACAACTCTGCCTCTAACTCTTGCAGCTACAAACATCCTCAAGTGTGGCAAAGGAGACTAGGGAAATCGCTTTTGAATGCCAATTGTGCCAAGTAAGATCAAATGCACCCTGAAGGCTGTTTTCATGCAGTGGTTAAGCTCTACATTTACAAGCTGCATGGTTTTGGGGTGAGTTGCTTCACCTTTCTGTTCCTGGTGCTCAAATTAGTAAAAGGAGACACCATTAGTAGCCTCTTCCATGCAGAGGTGTCATGAAATTCCTCCAAGATACTAAACACGCCAGAACAATGACCAAACAAAGTAGACCAAACAAGTCTCAGCATTCCTCTTCATTCCTCTCTGTTACTGCCAAGAAAGGCTGTCTGAAGCAGCCGCAATTACCAGGCACTCTCTCCATGAGGTTCTCATTAGCTGTATGGATGCTCCAAACTAGTATAGGAAGTAAGAGGCAAGCACCCCTGTGCCAGCAGTGTGCTTGGGAAGGAGATGGCAGATTCCAGGCACCCCTGTACCAGCAGGGTGCTGGGAAGGAAATGGAAGATTCCAGGCACCCCTGTGCCAGCAGTGTGCTGGGGAAGGAGATGGCAGATTCCAGGCACCCCTGTACCAGAAGTGTGCTGGGGAAGGAGATGGCAGATTCCAGGCACCCCTATGCCATCAGGGTGCCTGGGAGGAGGCAGATTCCAGGCACCCCTGTACCAGCAGGGTGCTGGGAAGGAAATGGAAGATTCCAGGCACCCCTGTGCCAGCAGTGTGCTGGGGAAGGAGATGGCAGATTCCAGGCACCCCTGTGCCAGCTGTGTGCTGGGGAAGGAGATGGCAGATTCCAGGCACCCCTATGCCATCGGGGTGCCTGGGAGGAGGCAGATTCCAGGCACCCCTATGTCATCAGGGTGCCTGGGAGGAGGCCAGACTCCCCTGCCTCTCTTATCTGAATTCCGGCCAGAGGTATCATTACAAGATAGACTTTTTGCACACAGCTTAGGCTGGCTAAGCCACCCAAAGCCTCCTACCAAACAGAGATGCCCTTGCATAGAACAAGCTTCAACATGTAAAATCAACCGCAAGGAAATAGCCATCACTCATTCCTGACTGTAAATGCACTGGGAAAAAACACAAATAGGGAAGAAATGCAGCCCAGGCCAGCTCCTCAGCTTCTGCAGTCACTGAAACACCCAGTCAGCTCAGCTGTAGGCCTCTGTCACTGAAGCCATGCAGATGGCTGTCTCGTTCTGTGAGTCTAGTTATTTCCACTAATGCAGATTTTGAATGCTAATCAGCTTTTAATGTTCCCCCTGTTACTCAAAGCAGAGTTAAAAAAAAGATTCAATGTGGGATCTTACCAAGTTGGTGAAGGAGCACACCGTGCACAAAGCCACTGTCAGGACTGGAAAAGGAAATCAGAGGACGAGTGAGTGGCTGGAAGGGGACACGCCGGGCACACTGTGGCTAGGGGCAGCGCAAGCTAGCCGAAGGGAGCCAGCCGCTGGCACCTGAGATGTTGGTGCCACCACAGCCCATGGCCAGTGCAGTGTGCTAGGCTCCCCACCCAGCAGCTGGCATTCCCTGGCTCAGATCTGATCTTAGAGCAGTGACATGGGTTGCTATCACGGCTGCCTCCCACCCAGATGCCTTTGCGAAGACTCAGGAGTTGTTACTTGCATTTGTCTGAGCTCTTCTGTGGGGAGAGCCACAGCAGCATTGCTGGATCCTAGAGATTGCTGGGTGCATTTCCTGTCCAGAGATCATGAAGGAAGTGGTGTTTCATGGGCCAATAATAATGCACAAGACAGAAGCAATCCAGTGTGGCTATGGCACAGCTGCAATTCTATGGCCTTGCAGCCTTGAGTGTGTATGTTTTTGTGCATGTGTGTGTAATGTATGGATGTGTATGCATGTGTCTCTGTGTGTATGGACATGTGTACATGTAGGTGTTTGTATGTGCATGTATATGTTTGGATATATGCATATATGAGTGTGTATGTATGTGTCTGTGTCTGTGTATATGTACATGTATATGTATAGGTGTTTGTGTGTGCATGTGTGTGTGTGTGTGTATATATATATATATATATATATATATATATATATATATATATGTGTGTGTGTGTTATGTGTATATACCTGTATGTGTGTGTGTGTGTCTGTACCTGTGTATATTTGTGTCTGGGTGTGTATGTGTATGTATATATGTTTCTGTGTATGTGCATCTGTGTATGTGTGTCTATATGTGTGTCTATGAAGATGTGTATGTGCCTGTATGTGTGCATGTGTGTGCCTGCATATGTATGTGCATTTGTGTCTCTCGATATGGACAGATGTGCATATGTGTATGTTGTATGCATATATGTTCTCCCGTAATTGTGTTTCTATACACATAGTTTCTGCCACTAGGTCCTTGCACACCTGCCTCTCCTGCGGTGAGTCAGTAGCCTTGGGAAAAAAGTTTCTCTTCTGTGGTCTTCAGTAAGCAGGGATGAGCTGGATTACTTGGTTCTCAGAGCCCCGAATATTGTCCAGTGTGGGGTCCTGCCTAATGCAGGTGGGTTATAGATTGTGACTAGCCTGCTGTCCTAAAGGACTGATCATACCTAGTTTTTGCCAAACATCCACCCCACACAGAATGTTCAGTATATTATCTCATAACCAAGGTCTCACCACTGAGCTGAGGGTGCCCGAGGCCAGTGTGGATGACGGAGAGGTAGCTGTCTTTCAGGCCTCCTCTGTGTCCAGGTTCTGCTCCGTTGGAAAAGCCACAGGTATTTCTGGGCATCAGCCTTTCTGCTGAGTGCTGCCTTAGTGAACTGTTACTGCAGGGACTGTTAGAAGCTGGCGTGCAGGGTGGTCTGGATAGCATGGAGACTCGCTGCCCTGTCCTCCTCCCGGGTCTTCCTGTCACTCAGGACCACAGCTCATCTTGGAAGTCCTCAAAAGATTTTCTTGGCTCTGTTTTTGTTTGTTTGTTGGAGCCAGGGTTTAATACAACCAGGCTGGCCTGAATGCACTAGACCGTCAAGGATGCCCTTGAACTCCTGATCCTCCTGCCTCCACCTCCTGACTGCTGGGATTTCAAGCGTGCACCACCACACCCTGGTAAAGCTGTAGCTGCTGGCAGCTGTAAATCCATTATCCTCCTGCCTCCTCTCCCTCAGCCTTCACCTACCATCGTATACCACCACAAGGGACCTGCTTCTTTCTTCGGCCTTGAGATATCTTGCAGTTAATTCTCATACAAAGCTGTACAAGCCATCAGCTCTTCAAATGGCCAAAGCTGGCCTGGTGGCTTGGCTTATGTGGACAGCCTCCATGCCTCTGATGCTGTTTAGGGAGTGAACCTGGAGCACTGGGGTGCAGTGGGTCTCTGCATGCCCAGGCTGGGGCAGACTCAGAGGTGTGGAATCAGTGTTTTTTCCCCGAATACCTTTCTGACTGACAGATAACTGTGGAGCCTGCCAGGAGAAGTCTAAGACAGAACTGTGGGCAGGAGGCTCTTCAGGGAGATGTGAGTCCTGGCAAAGAGAAAGAACCATTGCTCTGATGCCTCAGCACACTCCAGAGTTCCTTTGAGCCTACCTTCTGGGTTTCCTCTTTTCTGCCAGGCTCCCTGAGCTCACCCACAAGTGAGTCCCAGACTGGAGGCTGGAATCTCTGTCCCACAAGGTGGGTACCCTGACAGATGCCTCCTCCTCTCTGCCTGATTCCAAGCTCACCTTGGATCACCGCCTTGCTCTGCTTCATGTGGTGCATCTGTTCTCTGCTGCCTGGGTATGCACTAGGCTTCCTCACCTCTCCTCAGTATCCTTTACCCCAGCCTTCACTCAGCAACATGGCTGATTCAAAAAAATGTTCCAAAGGGAAAGAGTTACTTACCTTCCTGTTTCATTAACACTATTTCTACTTATTGATGTCAAAAGGATATTGTAATCCCACCAGTTCGGATTTTGTTTGTAAGCTTGTTTGGACACCCTTTGGTCTGTGTACACTGTGTACTTTTGGCTGCTTGTTTGTGTCTGATTTCGTTTTGAAAGATTTGAATCTTTCCTTTGGCTACTTGAGTGCCTTTAGAAAAACGACTCAAGCCTTAATTTCTGTCTTTTAAAAATTAATTTCTTAAAAATTAATGTGTGTCCGTGTGGGGGTAGGGGGCAGTGTGAGCACATGGGTGCACTGCTTGCAGAGACCAGAAGAGGGCCTCAGATACCTCGGAGCTGGAAGTAGCTGGGAGTTGTCTGATCGTCTGCAAGAACAACGCGTGCTGGTCCATGTGGAGCCACCTCTCCAGCCTCCTCGGTTTCTCGAGTTGTCAGTCAGGATGTCTATCAAGGATTCCTAATGACTGAGATGAGGAAAGAGCCTGAGAATTCTGCCATTTTTCCCTCCAGAGCTGGCCTGCAGTTTAATCATCATGCCTAATATAGTCTGAGCCATTCTGTAATATGTGCGTGTCTTCCTGTAACCATGGTTCCTGCACACTGCGGCTCCCACTCCATTGCCATTGTTCTCATCACAGCTCTTCCAGGTTTTTGCCTGGGTTTTGGAGTTCCCTCTGGAAGAAGGGGTCATACTTGCTGGTATTTGAGTTTGTGTGTGGAAATCGCATCTGTGGCACCACTTTCTCTTTGTGAGTTAAGGGCAGGTGTCCGGAAGCAACACTCTCGCAATGTCTGTGTGACCTCTCCCAACTGAATCCACAATGCCATGTCCAGAGAAAGCCCATGTGAGTCACCACTTCACTATCTCTTCTGGGTGTGATGATGGGCAACCTTGACCGTCAGCTTGAATGGACTGAGAAGCACCTAGGAGGCTAGTCACTCTGGGTGTGTCTATGAGTCCTTGAATCAGGGACTCAGGTCTCGCCGGATTGTTAGACACCTTGCTGTTTGTGATGTGGCTCCATGGGGAACGTCCCCCACCCCAAAATGTGGGTAGAACCATTAAAGAAGAAATAAAACAGGGGAAAGAAGCAAGCCCTGAAAATGCAGGCATCCCTTCTGCTGCTTCCTGTCTAACAGGAAGTGAGATGCTCTTCAGCGCCTTGGTGGTCATGATTGACTGAAACCTCTGACATTGTGAGTGGAATACATCTTTTCTCCTCATAAGTATTTTTTTAAAGCAAAATCTCACAGAGATTGAAAACCAAAATAACACGATTCTACTCCAAGCAGGAAGCTGCTCAGCCTTACACAAGGCAGTCAGGAGACGCTCGCTTTATATGCATGTGTACGTGTGTGTGTGGATGTGTGTGCATGCATGTCTGTTTGTGTGTGCCTGTGTGTACACAGATTTGAGTCTCTGTGTGTATACATGTGTGTGAGAGTATATGTGAGTGTGTGTGTGTGCCCGTGTGTGTTACTTGTCTTATTGCTGTGACAAAATACTGATGAAAGCATCTGAGGAGGGTTTCTTTTGGCTCACACCTCCCCAGTGCAGCCCACCGTGTCCAGGGAGGTGTGCATGCAGGCCTGAGAGGCAGCTGGCCACATCGTGCCTGTCCATAGGGAGGAAGCGGGGAGTGATGAATGCTGGTGCACAGTTCACTTTCTCCTTCTTATTCAGCCTCGGACCCCGTGCTGCCCATATTCAGGGTGGTCTTCCCACCTTCATTGACCTAATATGGAGAATCCCTATAGATAAGCACAGCAGAGGCTTGTTTCCATGGTGATTCTAAATCCCACCCACTTGACAGTCGAGATGAACCGTCACAGACCAATACGATCTTGACTATGTTTCTACCTGCATTTCAGGTGGACCTGGGTAACTACTAGGTCAGCCTTACAGGAGGCAGGGACAAGAAACCCCCCAGATTATAGAGAACAGATGTCAGCTTTAGCATCTGTGGAGCTCGGGTAAGCTGCAAAGATTAAGAACAGAGCGCCAGCCTGGTGCCTCCTCCTTAATGGAACATACATAATATCCAAGGAGGATCAGGAAAAGACAGCCAGAGCCCTCATTAGATTTAAAAGCATCCAGTGTGGTTGGCTTGAGCCCAAAGGGGTAATTAACAACACAGAGTCAGGACTAACCCTCTTCATTCTCAGCAGAGGAACCCACCTCAGAAACCGTTCATCTGTAGCCGTTGTCCTCTGCAAACCACCCTTGACAGCTGGTCATGGGTGCAAGATCTGCCGTTCAAGACTGAGCTCACTGCCTTCGGCACTGGGTATATGTGCAGCAGAAGCTGAGCCTGCCCCTTCTCTGGCCATTGCCCTGCTACCAAAGAGAGGCACTTTGCCCAAGATGACATCCCCAGGGCAAAAACACTTTTGCAGAAGTGGCTCCTTTGCCACACTGTGGGCCAGCTCTGGATGGCCAACCCGGTTCCAGAGATCATATTGTGGAGCTGGAGAACTTTCCGATGAAACACAAAGAGAATTCTTATTTTCCTCTCCCCTTCTGGAGGAGCCTTTTGTCTCCCCCCCCCCCACACACACACACGTACTGAGCTTTCTGCTATGCAGAGCTCAGGCTTTAGCTTGTGAGGTCTGGCTCCTCCTTGGTTATGAATATGGACACAGTCACCTCAGGCGAAGAGGCACCTGGGCGAGGACCAGGGTGGGGTGGGATTTAAGAAAGGCTGGGATGTTCTCTGAGAAGCAGAATCCTCAATCCATATATGGTAGAACCTTATCAGGAAGGGCTACAGGGACAGTTGCCAGCTACTGTGATGCTGCGAGAATCTGCTGAGTTCTTCTTGCCAGACACATCACCAGGGCGTGAGCATGAAGCTGCCCTGAGCGCATTCCCTCAAGATGGCACCTTGCAACAATTCTGGGGGAGATATGCTAACATGCATCTGCAGAGGGATGTAGTTCTGAAAAGACAAATTTTAGTGCCATGTATTTAAAATTCTGCTGTGTGTCAGAAGCTCTGGGATCGTTTGCTAAATAACAATGCTGCACCAAGCCTCAGAGTCTCAGTTTCAATGTGTCTGGGGTGAAGCTGCAGTATGCTTACCTGTCTTCCTTCCTTCCTTCCTTCCTTCCTTCCTTCCTTCCTTCCTTCCTTCCTTCCTTCCTTCCTTTCTGCTACCCCTTGACCCCCAGGATCTCATGTAGCATGGGGCTAGCTTCAAATTCAGCATGTAACCAAAAAGGACCTTCAACTTCTGATTTTCCTGCCTCCACTTCTCGAGTGCTGGGATGACAGATGTGCACCACCATGCGTGGTTTATGTAGTGTTGGGATGGAATGCTGTGCATGTGGTGAGCGTTCAGTCTCAGCTGAAGCCCTGCATGTACCTTTCTAACAGTTTCCCACAGCTCCTGAGGCTGCTGGCCCTGAAAATCCTGTCTTAGGAAAAAGTTGTGAAAAGAGGACAAATTCCAAAGGACACCATCCGAGGGGAACACCATCCGAGGGGAACACCATCAGAGGGGAACATCATCAGAGGTACATTCTCCCATTACCCACAAGTTTCCTTGTTAAGCAGCCATGGCTCTCTAGTCTTCAGCAATTTATGCCCGCTCATGAGAATCACTTATTGCTGGCTGGTTACCACTGTGGACTCAGGTCCTGCCTGGGCTTAGTTGATAACCATTATACAGACATGGGGAGGAAGCGGGTTTGCTGCACAGCCTTGAGAGGTGTAGTTTGGCCAGAACACAAAGATGACCAGCAGAGGGCGATAGTGGGACAGAGATGCCTCCGATGAGGCCGTCATCAGCCTAGATGTCTGGAGGGGTCTACACCTGCCCAGAGTCCTCCTTTCCTAAAGCCATGTATATTTGGTTGTGGGGAGAAACGGTGCCTTCTGTAAACATGAGCACTGGCCAAGGGTAAGCTTGCACAGTCTCAAGTTCCAAGAGCAAAGTGAGGAGGAGGAGGTATGGAGCCTCTTCATATATACCCAAATGCCCTGCAGCAAGTCTGTAAAGAAGGGCGGGGTTTTCTCAAAAGATTGACACTGGATTGGCAAGCTATGCCAGTTTACACTTGCCATTGAGAGAGGGGAACTGTTTCTTCCTCCCCAGCATAGAGAAGTCCACCATTATCTGTTACCTGGCTCTGCATCACGGTAGGGCATCCCTTACCTAGGGCCCTGCTCAAAGCCCCAGTCCCATTACCAGGAATCCTATGTCAGATTTAATTAAATCAAGACTCAGTGTTCATGGCATTTAACAGGCTCACTCCTCTCTCCAGTAATTCTGATGTTTGCTAATATTCAGAAGTCTGTGGCTGGAAGCGTCTCCTCTCACAGGCGTGGGCAGTTTTGGGGATGAGGATGTCTCAATTAAAAGGAGATTCTGAGGTTGAAGTTCTGAGGTGGGATCATGTAATTTAAATGAAGTTTGGGGTGATGTGGTGTAATGGTTTAGATTTGCTTTGGTAGCACATATATATATTTGTACTTAATGCTGCTGGACTGGAGTCTTGTTTTAAGAGGTATTAGCAGTTGCCCCATGCTTGGCATATACAGACAAGGAAAAGCAGTTCAGAAGAAAATGGGACAGATGCTTAGGGGGACATTATGGGAGGTGACAGGGCCAGAAGCAGCAGGGTGAGACACTGCTTTGCTCCATGTTGCCTCCAGCCCACTCCTACCCTCAGTTCCTGGTCCATTATGACGTAAATCCCAATTCTTGATTTCCCTGTAGGAAAGAGTTTCAGGACAAGCCATTGGAAGCAGAGCTGGAGGTTTGTTTGTTTGTTAAGCATTTTCAACAAATGTAAGAACAGAAGTCAGTGGAAAGGGAGACACCCAGGAAAGGAGGAGACCCACTCCAGAGCAGGGGCGTGGGCTGCTCACGAGAGTCACTGTGGTGTCTTTGCAGCTACCAAGTATATTGCGCTTTTGGTAGCTTCTGAAGTCAAACCTCAAGGCTTGCTAAGGAGCTCAAATGAGGTCCCAGGAGGGTCCTAGGGTATTGGATGGGATCTCTGTCGGTAGGAGAAGAGCCTAGGTCCCAGCATTGTTGGGAGTCGGGGTCTTCTACTCTTAACAAAGGTTTACCAACGTAAGGACCTTGGAAATGTCTGAGAACTGCATTCACTGGCATGTAGGTTCCAGTGTGGTGCCCGGTTCACTGTTTTATCACTCTTCTTCATAGAGGTGGCTATGCTGGCAACCTTCACAGCAAAGGCTCTGTGCTGTGCTGGGATTTCTGATTCTCAGCTGACAGGCAGCTTAGCTAGCCTCTGGGGCGAGGGGCGCATGACAAATGGCAGAGAGGCCAGGAACATCATTTCAGTTGCTCGTCCTTAAGTAGGGCATCTGGGTCCACTGTGTCAGAGTCCCAGAGGGAATGGTGATGTCCAGTGGCCGAGCACAGGGCCCCACAGAGAGATCCCTGCTCCAGCTTCGGGAGGGGAGCAGGCTTTGCCCAGTGTTTCTCCCTCTTCAGCCTTATCACTCTCTTGTTGATGTCTCAGGTTCCGTTTCGTCCTCTAACCCGACAACCTACACTTTGGTTGTCATGGCAAGCGGCAACCTGACTTGTTAGCCTGGGTGGTTTTTCAGATTTTTAGACTCAGCAGCTGCCTGTCTACACATGGGCTCCCTGCTCTGGTCACTTTCCCCAGTGTCACAAAGATCTAGCCTGCCTGCCTGCCTTTCTTCCTTCTTTGTGTGTATGTGTGTGTGTGTGTGTGTGTGTGTGTGTGTGCCCACTCACACTTACCCATGTGTGCACAAGAGGGTGCACATGTATGTAAATGCATGTAAAGGCCAGAGGTCAACCACTAGTTTTGTACCTCAGATGTCAAATACTTTTTTTTTTTTAAGTTGAGGTCTCTCATTGACCTGGAACACACCTATTTGTCTAGGATGGCTGGACAGGGGTCCTGTCTCTGACTCCACACCTCTGGAATAGGATCACACTCAGGTGAGTGCTCCCCAAGCACTGTAGTGACTGAGCCCTCTTTCCGGCCCCACACAGCCCTTCACAGTGAAGAGACTGTGGGCATGTGGACACCCTGCTCACAGACATGACTGAAGTAGGCCTGTATTAGTGGAGGCCACTCTCACATGGCTTTGTTAAAAGTGGTCTGCTATTTTCATATTTTAGCGACCACAGCTGCAAGGCCAGAATCAGGTTAACCTCAGGAGCAAAAAGACATTTTCTTCACTACAAATGGTGAAAACACACTTTAAGTAAGATTTTTAAAAATGCATGTTTCCTGTGACTAGCAGGGCAGAGATTTACTTTGGAAATCAACTTCAAGGGGCAATGTCATCTGACATTACAGGACCCCAGAAACTCACCAAACAGAAAAGTGACTTTCTATATTATAGCTTATAGACTCTATAAATTAAGCCAAGTTTAGAGGAGAAAATCCTCATCTTGTAGTTATCTTATCACTCACTAAGGACAAAGTAAGGATGAAAAAAGACTTTTAGAGTGCATTCATTCGTGCTGCATGGTTGGCAGGGCATTTCTCGGGACCGCTCAGTGACAGGTTGTCACGTGATTTAGTACGTGATTAGTGCTGTCAAGTTAATAAGATCTAGACTCCCCTGGGAGACCGGCCACAGGCATGTAGGTGGGAGATCATCTTGATTACTTAACTGACGCTCAATGGCCTGACTGTGGGTCATACCATTCACTGGGCAGGGGACCCTGAACTCTACAAATCGATCCGGACAGCAGCATGCTTCCACGGCCCTAAGTCTTGATTACCGGTGAGATGTGATCAGCTGCTTCAGGCGTTTGCTGCCCTGACTTCCCTCCCGTGAACTACAGGCCGGAACAAACCCGTTTTTCCTTAGGTTGCCTTTGTCACAGCTACAGGAAGAGAAGCCAAGACACTACCCAGTGACCAAGTAAGGCTTATTGTGTGGTAAGTAGTGATTAACTACACTAGGGTACGCGCTCAGTTGGAAACAGAAGAATCCAATGTCCTTTCAACAAAATGATTTCGAGTCACTGAATTTTCAGAAAATTCCAGTCTCTTGCCATCTATTCCAGAAGCTTTCGGTAGAGGGCAGCTAAAGGCTCTTGGCGAAAAGCAGGCGCCATTGGAGCCCCAGTGGCCACCGCAGCGACGGTGCCTCTCCAAAGCCAGAGCTTGAAGAGGGCGGAGCCGGAGGCAGGAGGCCAGAGCAAGAGAGCACCGCGTGGGAGGACTGCGCAGGGCCAGGCGCGTGTACCGGAGGTGCACGTCGGTGGCGTGGTGCTGGTGGTTGCGAGGCTGTGCAAAACCCAGGCGGGTGCACAAGGCAGCGAGGGGCAGAGTAGGGCGCAGGACGTTGCACTGGGCGTTGCATTGGGCGTTGCACTGGAGGTGCAGGGCTCTGGGCATTGCACTGGGCGTGCAGTACTCTGGGCGGTGCACAGGGGCAGTGCGGGGCGCAGGGCAGCTGACAGCGTCATCAGCCGGGAGCAGCGCGCGCTCCGCCTCAGCAGCCACCGCATCGCGCCGAGCGCCGAGGGTCCCGGAGCTGCGCCTGGAGACTTGCCGCGCTGAGCGGGCTCTCACCAGGTAAGCGACCTCGGCTCTCAGCTGGAGCTGGATGCAGCTCGCGGGTTCATGGCGCTTTTAGCAAGTCCCGGGGATCCAGATTACTCTCTGGGGGTGAAGAGCAATATACATCCCGAACTGGGAGAGGGGGACCAGCCATCCTTCAGGAGGGGAGGGGAGCGGTGAGCACGAAGCCATCCATAACTCATTAGGGAGAACGATAGACTGAGCAGCTAACATTGCTTTGAAAGAGCAAAACCTCTGGGTTTTACACAGATTAGGGATCCCGTCCTAACAGGAGTTGCGGTTGGGAAAATCCTTTGACTGCAGGTATTGTCATGAATGCGGAAGTCGATCCCATGGATTTAGAAAAAGTCACGGAAAGAGGTACAGCGAGAGAAAGAAGCTTTCAGAAACGAGAAGAGACTGATGGGGGATTCCTCAAGCTTGGGACCCCGGCCTCTAGACTTAATGCTCTGGAAAGAGACCCACCTCAGCGTCTCCTTTCCATTTTAAAGACCAGGCTTGGGATATCCACGGGACTCCCTTTCTTCTCCCGGTGGGAAGCTGGGAACCCAGGCCAGGCTCCCCGTCTCGTCCTAGGTGTAAGAACGTGGGTCTCCATCAGAGGACGAAGACAGCTGGGGGCCCACGGCTTGGTCTTCTCCACCCTATTTTGCAGTTTCACGCCTCCGTTCAGATTCCCTGGGGCTGGGGGAGACTTTGGAACCGGACGCCCCGCTCCTCAATTGTTCCATGGTTTCCAAGGTGGAGCACAATGTAACTTGAGTGGAGGAATTCGTGCACAGCCGGCCTTGCTTGGGGATTTATTTCACATTCTGGTCCTTGTTACCCCCATGCACGCTAGTTTATCCTAGCAGAAGTTTTATGATTTGCTTTAAAAAGACCCATATAATATTATTTTAAAGGAATATTTTGTAAGTAACAGCAAAAAGCTGAAGTATTTTACATCTCAAATCATTCCAAATGTGCTCTTTCCCATGGCATTTGGATTCGAGGAGGTGGAGTGGGCGGGGGGAGAGAAAAGAGGAGGATAAAATTAGAATAAATTTAACAAATTTGTATGAGAATCATACTTTTTTTTATTGTTGTTGCCTGAAATTGCAAAGTGTTCAGTTTTATCTGTGCTAGCCCTTCATATTTGAGAGACCCCTGAGCTGGGGCACAAGAAGACACAACACCCCCACCCCCCCCACCCCCAATTTATCTGAGAAGCAGAAGATGACAGAGGAAGGAGGCCCCTTTGACTGAGGACACTGAATTTAGTGCTAGTAGCTGTTCCCTGGATAACACGGGCAAGGAATGGGAAGAGCCAGGGCTAGCTGCTGAATACAGCCAGGCTCAGGGTCACTGCTAACTACTCAGTTTTCTGTGTTGGAAACCCATGTGCAGGGCTTAGACAGAAACCTCTAGAAGCTTTTCTCATGGGTGCTTTAGCAGGGATGCTCCTGAGGCTTGGGACACACAGGTGGAGAGGCATGCTGGGCAGGGTGGGGACTCCAGCAGCTGGCTAGCAACCAGTCTTGCCAACACAACTATTTCAGCCTGAGAAGGGCAGATGGGGACCTTGTTACCAGCTTCACATATGTGTTCCACCCTCCCTCGCACACGTAATTCTGTATTGCCACTAGAAATGACTTATTCTAGCCGCAAATGACAGACATCAGATTGAGCAACCCAAATCTCTGAAAAATAATGGGGCCTGTTTTATAAAGAAAGAAATTACCTCTTGTAGTAAAAAATATATTGTTGATTCTTGACATCCAAGGGATGGCTGACATGTTGAAATCAGTTGATGGATTCAGATAGAAAGTTCATGTATCCGGGATGAGCGCAGGATGTTTTTGCACCAGAGAATTTCTACGTGACGAAGAGAGAATTTGGTTGCCCCTGGTGTGAAAGCTCTACTGCCTGAGTGTTGGAAGTATTCAGCGTTGACTTTTCAGCGCAGATAACCAGTGTCCCGTTCTCCCTCTCAGGGTGGCCCCAACCTCTCTATTGGTCATCTGTGCTTCTGGCAGGGACACATTGGCCATGGACAGATGTCTTTTCAGGTCTAAACTGATTTCTATGACATTAATTGATTTTGGTAATGATTTTTCCAGGAAACAACTGATGTGTCAAAAATGATGATGGTTTCCATGTTGTCAAAATTGCTGATGTTCTTTCTCTCTGTCTGTCTCTCTCTTTCCTCTCTCTGTGTATGTGTGTTTGTGTGCAAGTGTAGGCAAGTACTTGTGGGTACATGTGCACACACATGCACATGCACATGCATGTACTTAAATTAGTGTGGTGACCAGAGATCATTGTTGAGGGTCTTCTTTGGTGGCACTCCTACTTATTTTTTGAGGTGGAATCTCTTACTGAATCTGGAGCTCACTGATTTGATTAAGTTGCTGGCAGTGAACCCTAGGGACCCTCCTGACTCTGTCTCCCGGATTACAGACATGAAAGGCTGTCCCTGGCTTTTTTTTTTTTTATGTGGGTGTCACGGATCTGAAATCAGGTTTGATTTTTTTCCTTGACTAGAGCTCTATGGACTGAGCCATCTCTTCAGCCCTGGGGCCCTTTTTAAAGTTAAATTTACTAACACCTGCATACATATTTAGGCATGAACATAATGTTATCTCATTGCTTTTAAACAATGCTTTAGTCTTTATTATGTGGCAGCAAAGTGTCTCTTCCTTGACTTGGTGAGAAGTTTTTGAAGAGATGGGAACTGATGTCCTCTTTCTCTTTGGTTGTTTCTGGCAAGTTCTGAAAAGAGAGTCCTTGCAGCCCTCTTCCTGGGGCAGCAAGTGCTGTCCTGTAAATCAGTGCTGTCCAATAGACACAGAATGGGAGTGTTACATGTATAATTCAAACTGCACTATTATTCATAGCAGAAGACCAAAAGGAACAGGTGAAATCAATTTTAATATTTTTAAATTTAGTATCTCACATATCAAAACTAATCAATTAAAGGTTTATTCAGTATAAAACACGAGTACTTTTTTCTCTTTTTCTTTCCACATGCTAAATCTTAGATCTACAAGACATCTCAATACAGATCAGGTGCTCAGTGTGGCCAGTGGCTAGTAAAAGCTAAAAGAGGCCAATGAAATGGCTTAGTGGGAAAGAGTGCCTGCCACCAAGCCTATTGACTGGGGTCAACCCCTGGGATTCACATGGTGGAAGGAGAGAACCAATTCTTGCATATTGTCCTCTGATCTCCAAACATTCACCTTCACACATTTCCCTATGCATGCAAAATAAAGAAATAAAACATAATAAGAATATAAAATAATAATAAAAGTTAGAGCATCAGGTCTATTGCCAATTTAAGACCATTAAAAATAAATAAACAGGCCGGGCGGTGGTGGCGCACGCCTTTAATCCCAGCACTCGGGAGGCAGAGGCAGGTGGATCTCTGTGAGTTCGAGGCCAGCCTGGACTACCAAGTGAGTTCCAGGAAAGGCGCAAAGCTACACAGAGAAACCCTGTCTCGAAAAACAAAATAAATAAATAAATAAACAAATAGTCATATTGATAAAAGACCTGGCTCTTCTTTCTTTGCAGAAGTCTGGGCCTCTTCTCTCTTTGTGTGTACATGCACAAGTGTGTGCCTGTGTGTATACACGCACGTGGGTACACTTGTATGTGGAGGCTAGAGGGCCATTTCAGGTGTTCTTATTTTTTGGGAAAGTGCCTCTCCTTGAGTCTGGAGCTCACTGCTTGACTAGACTCTCTGGCCACCTAGCCCCCACTTTTCCAGCGTTGGGATTACAAATGTGCACCCCTGGTTTTTTATGAGCACTGGGCGTCAGACTCAGGTCCTGTCTGCACAGCAGCACTGCACTGACTGAGCTGCCTGCCCAGCCCTCTTATTAACATCTCTGCCAGTAAATAAGGGGGACCAGCTTAAATAATTGCTGCGATTCTATGGGAATTAGCTGTCTGTATCTAATCTTCCTGGAGACTAGAGTTCTGTTATTGCAGAAACCAGCGACAGGCACCAACTTCTGTCCCAGGAGGTACTGACCTGAATTTGCTTCATATTTAAGTTCCTTTACTGAGAAAGTGCCAGCAAAGCCATTGCTAAGCTCATGAGCACTGGGCAGGCAGTGGTTTGCTGTGTGGCTAGATACTGTGTCTCTGATCTTCGGTTGCTATTTGCCACCAATATGAGTATTATCAATGTTTAAATACGCTTATTTCTTACATCAGTAGATAAGGTTTGTGTGGAACGTAACTCTCTACACTTGACTCTTGCAAACCTGCCTGCAGTTTGAAGCGGAGTCACGAATGACCCGAATGGGAAGGGTTCAGTGTGGTTTGGCAGATCAGTCAGGGCTGAAGAGGCACCTGACGATGCCACTGGGGACCTCTGGCTCAGAGTTCATGACGGGAGACTTTGAAAGAGCCCAGCAATTTGTGTAAATAACTTCAGGCAAAAAATTTCCAAGGCTAGTTAATGTCTGGAAAGGGATTATTTTTCTTAGAAAATGGGAAAACTCAGGAACTTTCCATTAGGGCTTTTACAATGCACATCCACACATCCACTCACCCACACACCCATATCCACACACATCCACACACCTGTATACCTGCACACTTACATACCCACACAACCACAAACCCACACACCTACATATCCAGAAACTCACACATCCACAAACCCATACACCCACACATCCACAAACCCATAGTCTACAAACCCACACACTCACACATCCACAAACCCATAGTCTACAAAACCACACACCCATATACTAACATACCCACAAACCCACACATTCACAAACCCACACACCTACATGCTCACCCATCCACAAACCCATACATCCACTTACCCACAAACCCACACATCCAAACATACAAACCCACACACCCATATATCCAAACATCCACACACCAACAAAACCACAAAACCACACATCCACAACCCAATACCCACACACTCTTATACCCACATATACAAACACCACAGACCTATATACCCACATCCACAAATCCACACACCCATATTCCCACACACCCACATACCATACATCCATATACTCATTCACATATCTACACACCCATATACCCTGCATATCCACACACCCAAATACCTGCAAATACACACACCCAGGTACCTGCATATCCACATACCCACATCCCTGCATACCAACACATCCATCCCCCAAACACCCAACCACATATCCACATACCTGCACATCTGCACACATTCACACACTCATACATCCACATACTCACTTACCCACCTGTGCACATTCTCTCATAAAAGCACACACCACACTTTCTTCTTTAATGTTTCCAGAAGAGTAGTCTTCAGACATGCATTGAAGCTTTAAGAATTCTTCGGTGAGGGGAAGCTTCCTACCTGTGACCCTAGATTTCCAGGTATTTTTATGTGTGCTTGATGCTGGGATTGAACTCAGGGCCTTCAGCTGGTTCCTTATTGTTACAGCTTTGAAACTTTTGAGTTTGGGGTTGATCTGAGAGAGGAAGATGGTCAGAACCCATGCCTCTGCATTCAAGGCAAAGCCATGCAGAATCCACTCAGCTCTCTGTGGCATTCAAATCCAATCCTTGAGGATAGCACAGCTCAAGGTTGAACCTTCATAAGCATGGGTTCACCTTTCCAGTGTGACCACCTAGCCCCAACCACCCTAAGTGTACACATCCAAGGTCAGTAGGTTATCTTCGTCTCCTCACATATGGAATGGTTCCCCGAGACTTAAAGAGAGTATCTATCACCCCCACCCCCTGCCAATGGCTCAATACCTTGGCCAACCATCTGGCTCCTTTGTCTTGACCTTGTCCCTCTCTCTTAGGACCACTTTGAACTTCACTGGTGGTTGTCAGGTACCAGAGAGCAGAAGGGGGAAAGATGGGGAGGAGTTGACAAGTGGGATCTTGTTCACTGATAGGAGCATGTGTGCCATGGTACAACAACAGCCTCAGATAACAATAATGAACTGTGCATTTCAACAAGCAAGTGTGGAGTTCTCACCCTGAAGACAATGTCTGAGGAGAGAGATATGCTTAGCCTGATACACAACATATTCAGGTACCAACACTCAACATGCTACATCAATTGTGTGTGTGTGTGTGTGTGTGTGTGTGTGTGTGTGTGTGTGTATTTATAACTGTTACTTTTATATATAATTGAAATAAATTAATTAAGATTTAAAAGGACGAGCTAGGGAGAGCGCTTAGTCGATGTAAGCTTAGAGGTGCTTGCATCACAGGCTCGAAGACCCGAGTTTGCGCCTCAGAATGCGAGTAAAAAGGCAGTGTGGTGGCATGAGAGTGTGATCCCAGTGCTGAGGATATAGAGACCAGAGGATTCCTGAACTCACTGAACAGCCATTTTAGTCTAATAGGTGGGTGCCAGGCCAATGGGAGACATGGCATCATAGGAGTGGATGGCATTTCTGAGGGTAATGCTTATCCAGCTTCCATGTGCACTCAGGTGCAACTGGGCACATATGAACATGCATATACACCCTGACACACATGCACTTAAAAGTTAATTAAAATCAGTGAATGGAAGGAGTTATGCATGCCCCATATGACCATGGTAGTGAGGTCTGTGTGAGCGATTGCGAGCAAAGAGGAGTGTGGAATTACTGGAGGGTAGAAATAGCTGGTTGACCTAGATTTGAAAAGCTCCTAAATTACCTATATTATTGTGATAACCAAGCAAAACATTTTTGTTTGGGGTTTGATTTTCCCAGGTGGGTTCACCTGGGAAGAATAGGGAGGGAATAGGAAGTCACTTCCCCTATTTTTCTTTCCTTTGAATGTTGGTCTGAATCCCTCCATATTCGTGTGCAGTAATTTCAGTAGTTTTGAGGGGCAAGAAATGCAAATGTAAATACAGGAGAGAGTGCTTAATAATCTGAGAGTAGGGAGGAATTTTCACAACTGAGATACTAAAAAGAGAAGATTTGTTAAGTCAGATTTATACATGTGGTAGTTTGAATGTAATTGACCCTCATAATTTCAGGGAGTTACACTAGTAGGAGGTATGGCCTTGTTGGAGTGGGTATGGCCTTGATGGAGGAAGTATGTCACTATGGGGGTGGGCTTTGAAGTTTCTATGCTCAGGATACTGCCTAGTGCATCAGTTGACTTCCTGTTGCCTGCAAGATGTAGCACTCTCAGCTCCAGCACCACATCTGCGTGCATGTCACCATGATGATAATGGACTGAACCTCTGAAATCTAAGCAAGCCACCCCAATTAAATGCTTTCCTTCTAAGAGTTGCCATGGTCATAGTGTCTCTTCACAGCAATAAAAACCCAAACTAGAACAATGCATATTCTGCATTTCTGCCCAAATACCAATAGCAACATCAAAGTTTAGATATTTTCAACTTATTTCAGTTGAGCCTGATTTCTTAATTGCATGGTTTTCGTGGCTTAGACTCATCAGAATTCCCTGAGGGGTTTGCTGGGCTCACAGCTCTAAGATTTGGAACTGAAGTGTGGTTCAGTGATACAGTCCTTGACTGGCATGCAAGAGGCTCTGGGCTTGAGCCTTAGAACTACAAAAGAAAAATAAACAGACAGATAAATAAAGAGCCCTAAGCAGTTCATTTCAGCACTTCAATCAGCAGGTCTGATTTGAGACTTGGATGCTTGTGACCCCTGCTTGACCATGAGGAATTTGAGAGGAACTCATCGTGTAGACCAGGCTGACCTCAAACTCTCAGAGACCCACCTTAAAACACAAAGGATAATACAGCAGTCTCCTTGTGTATTGGGAGATATCTGAATGGAGGGCAAGAACACACAGCGGCCTGAAGATACAAACTCCAGCTGCTCCTAACATGGAAAGATGCTCACTGTCTCAGTCAGAAGCAGATATCGGGAACCACCAGAAAGGAACAAGGAATTTGACAACACACGGTAGCAGGCAAACTTGAGGGTGAGGTGACAGAGAAACGAGCAGTGGTTTTGGAGTGGAAAGTGTAAGTGTACTAAGGTTAAGGTTGACTACGTCCTTAACCTGGCAGTTCCATGCCTAAGAGATTTTTCTCCCCAGATATGGTTTCTAAAAATGAGATATTTATGTACAAAGGTTCTTGACTGAGTAAAAGACTCTACAGTGGATTTCTATACAGTTGATAGTGGACAAACTGTGTCTCTCAGTAGACCAGCACTGGACAGACAGTAGACCAGTGCTAGACAGACAGCCTGGACAGAGTGCTTAGCTTCGTCTCTCTAACTTCCCACCTATGGTTGATCTCTCTCCAGCTGTAGACCACTGGATTGTTCCCTCACCATGGCTCTAGACCTCAGTCTGCCCAAGCCATTAACTTGCATGCTAAATATTCTATTTCCTTCCCATTCATACATTGAATGAGAGTGTTTCTGGCAACTGAGTCAAAAATCATGTTGATTAAATTGTGGTTTTGAGTCCATGTGAACCAGTGAACCTGCTCTGAGCACACTGGAAGATGGTGGCGTTTGTCTGTCTTGTGTGTTTTGCATTTTCTAACAATTAGTAGTGCTGTTTTTGCATTGGCAGTGTTTTGAGATATTTAAATAGTGACATTCTGAGCATTTTCTTGCCTGAGATTTCCATTTTTTAGAATAGCTTTAGCTTCCCTGAGACTCCTTAATGGAAATGCAAGTCAAGCTTTGGGGCAAAGACAGCCATGAGACTGCCAAAGGGGTCCAAACCTAGGAACTGTAGAAACTCATAGAAAGGATGGGCCTGGGCCTGGTAAGATGGCTCAGTGGGAAAGCTCTCATGCAAGCATGAAGACCTGAGTTCAAATCCCCAGAACCCACTTAAAGGCAACATGATAGCGTGCGCCTATAATACCAAGGCTCCTACAAGAAGATGGGAGGATGGGAAAATCTCCAGATGCTCTCAGACCAGCTAGTGTGGTGAACAACACAGAGACCCTTGTGTAGAAGGCCAGGACTGACACTTGAGGTTGTCTGCACTCATGCATGTGCGCACACGCGTACACTCTTTCTCTCTCTCTCTCTCTCTCTCTCTCTCTCTCTCTCTCTCTCTCTCTCTCTCTCTCTCTCTGTGTCTCTCTCTCTCTCTCTCTCTCTCTCTCTCTCTCTCTCACACACACACACACACACACACACACAGTCTTTTTTTCACATCATATTCCCAACTGCACATGTACTATATACACATATGTATATACAGACACATAGACCTCCATACTGTGCACACAAACATACCTTCCTTGTTACCTTTCCAAAGGGGTCTAGAGCAGTGGTTCTCAACCTTCCTAATGGTGCAGCCCTTAAATACAGTTTCTCATGTTGTGGTGGCTCCCAACCTTAAAATTACTTCATTGCTACTTCATAACTGTAATTTTGCTACTGTTATGAATCATTATCTGATATGCAGGGTGCTTCTCCCGGAGTGTGTTACCTCAGCCACTACACAATAGTGTAGGTGCCCACTGTTCATTTCTTGGTATGGATTTTCAGTGAAGCAGCCACCACGCACTTGATGAGTCAAAGGATGCTCAGCTGTCACAGAATGCTGAGACTGTCATTGCTTTTCTCAGATGCGTGTGATACAGACTTGAAAGTTGTTTGACAGTGTCATGGGGAGTGTGAAGAAAGCTTCCTTTCTCAATGTTTTGGAACCCAGAGCCCGATGCTCAGGCTGCAAACCTCCATTGGTTTACAAGGCTTACTGGATTTGCTGTCGCGACCACGCCTGGGCGTGGCATTACGTGACTGAAGATTCTGCAACCAGTGTCTTGTATAATGGATAGCACTTCTCCTCGGCTCTCTTGTCTTATTCAAAACAGACCTCAACTTTCTGGTCCTCTAGGATGCTGTGTCTTCCTTCTCCTTACCCCCTGCATGTTTACTTTCAGTTGAACTTGAGCTGAAACACCCCTGTCCACAGAATCTCACTTCATTTATCTGGAGAATGAGGCCACGGATGCCTGGATTACCCTCAGGTTCTTGCTGAGTGTGTCTGGGTTAGGGAGAATGGGTGTGTCTGTCGGTGTGTATACATGTTTGTGCATGTGCTGGTGGCATATGACACTAAGAAGTCGAACTCGGGTGTCGTTCCTCAGGAGTCATGCACCTTGTTTTATGGGACAGAGTCTCTCGCTGAACCCGAAGCCTGTTGATTCGGCCAGGCTGGCTGGCCAGTGAACTCTAGGGATCTGCCAGTCTCCACCGCCCCAGTGCTGGGATTACAAGCACTCATCACAACACTATTACATCATGCTTGTGTGGATTCCAGGGCTCGGGCTTTGCTCCTCAAGCCTGCGTGGCACATACTCTATCTCCTAACAGCGCCCCTCGCCCAGCACTGGTTGCTCTGATGCCCTACTGTTTTCCCTTGCTGGTGCGTTAGTCTGCATTTCTTCACACCTGCTTCGTCCCTCTGCAGACTACCGAGGGTCTCTCCAAGGGCAGCCCACTCTCCTTGGGTGGCCCTGTGACGTTGGCTGAGCCTCCCTTCCAGTACCCTTTTGTGTGGCCCACCCTCGCTGACAGTAGCTCGCCCTATATCATCTGAAAGGCCCTTTGTGCAAAATGTGTGGCCTTGAACCAGCTTAGACAATCGTTCAACAGAGAGCCATGAGTGGGACAGGAGCAGCAGCTCACTATCTTGCTATGGTGGTAATTACATAGTCCCCTGCTCTTGTAGCTTAGGACTCGCTGGAGAGATCCACTCATGGGGCTGGAGAGAGGGCTCTGCAATTAAAAGCATCACTGCCCTTACAGATGACTCCAGCTTGGGTCCTAGCACCCACACTGAGCATTTCACCACTGCTTGTTACTCCAGCTCCACGGGAATCCAGTGCTCCCTTCTGGCCTTCAAAGGAACCATCACTCGTGCACAGATAGACAAATAATTTTTAAAAAGTTTTAAGGTGGGGGTGGGGGGAATCCAATCACCAAAACACTTGTCATCACCACAGATTTATAAAAGGTGCCAGAGCAGGAAACACGGGGCTCTAGGGTAGAACTCTGCCCAGGGATTGTCACCCACGGCCAGCTGATTTACCCACCCTTCTCAGTTTGTTCCTTAGAAGCACAGTGTAGATTCATTCATGCCCTGAACAGACTGTTTGTACACACTTCCTGTGGGCTGGCAATTCTCACCCCTTGGGGGTCCAGCGGCAGCAATGAATGGAGCAGATGAAAAGCCCATGGATGGCTTTTATAAAGCAGTGGTACAAACAAGCTTCAAAACAAGGAAACTGCAGGGAGCCAAGAAGGCCTGTGTGCTCCAGACATGAGAAAGAGGAAGCCACAAACCACCAGGGGATGAGACTTGGCTGTAAATCGAGGCAGCTTGGCTAGAGACATTCTCACTGAGAAGGCTGATATTTGAGCACAAGCCTGGAGGAGATCAGGATGTGAGCCCTGTGGAAGTCTGGACAAAGAGTGGTCTGGATAGAAGGACCAGCTAGTAGGAAGGTCCTGAGATAGGAGCATGCTTGGTGTGTCCAGGAGCAGTGGAGACTTGTGTGGCTGGGAAGAAGTGAGCAAGGGGCACAATGGTAGAAGACAGGTGTGTGTGTGTGTGTGTGTGTGTGTGTGTGTGTGTGTGTGTGTGTGTGCGCGCGCGCGCGCGTATGTGAAAGGAAGTCAAATTATTGGCTTGTACTCCCAGGAAGGCAGCATAGGGGCTGATTGAGGGACTTGAGCATGATTGAGTGTTCTAGAGCCCATCAGGATTGGCCGAGCCCAAGGACCACACGAAATTGGCCAGCTGGACAACTGCTTCAGAAAGCCTGGTACTAGACATAGGCCCGTGGAGAGCTGATGGCGGCAGTGGAGAGTGACCTGCGGGTGGTATCTGCTGAAGGTGTTGCTAATGGAGTTGATGTGAAGCCTGGGGGCATGTGGGAGTAAGGAAGACTCTAGGGTAACTTGTTCTGGGTAACTGGAAGGATCTTGCTGACCGCTGAGATGAAGATGCACCAGGAGAGTCCTGAGTGGCTGTGTGGGGATCTCAGCTTTGCCCAGATGGGATGCTCTTGGAGGAGTCAAGGAAGTCATCTGTGTGTCTGCAATCTAGGGGGAAGGTCCTGCCCAAAGGTTGTGAGGTCTGTAGTTGCTGGCATAGGGATGATGTGTGAGCCAGTAGAGGCATGCCACCTCTGCTGTGGTGGAGAACTGATGAGCAACCATGGCAGGGGAGTAAGTCCTCCTGGTTAGAAATGCAGAGCTCACCTTCCTTTCCTTCCCCATCCTAGTGGACCTGTTCCCAGAATGCACTGGAACTGCGGACATCTTTTGACTGGACTCCTGTCTCTAGGAGCCTGCTGGGTCTTCATAGTGGTTGATTCAAGAGAAGCGGAACTTCCCTGTGCAAAACTACCTGGTGGCTTCCTGTTCTGCTCAGAGTAAAACCTGATCTCTGGCCCAGTCCATCAAGTCTCCATAAGACCTGTTTGTTCCTGTCTGTGACTTTGCTGACCTTATATGCTTAATCCGTTGGAAGGCTCCTCCTTGTATGCAGAGCCTGTCAGTCCACCCCTGCCTGTGTCTGCACCTACCGGTCTGTGCTGGACAGCTCCCATCCCCGCCACATCCCCTCTCTTGGAACACTGCTCCAACATCCTGCTTGTTCTGTCACACCGTATGTTCTTGAAATGGAATGGGACACGTTGCATTGACATTTTAATCAAATGGACCCGTACTGAGGGACACCTTCCATTTGCAAGTGTTTTCTAATAATTGAATTTTCAAGTTTTTAATTGTGCAGATTAAATTTTAATTAATCAACTTATTCATTCATTCATTCATTCATTCATTCATTCATTCATTCATTTATTTATTTATTTATTTATTTATTTATTTATTTATTTATTTATTCATTGTGTGTTTGTACATGGACATGTACAGGCCAGAGGATAGCTTTTGGTGTGTTGATTCTCTTCTTCTACCATGTGGGCCTAAGGGATGGAACTCAGGTTGTAGTGCTTGGCAGCTGAGCAGTCTCACTGGCCCGAGGGGAAAGATCCATCTTCCTTCCTTCCTTCCTTCCTTCCTCCCTTCCTTCCTTCCTTCTTTCCTTCCTTCCTCCCTCCCTCCCTCCTTTCCTTCCTCTCCTCCTCTTCCTCCTCCTCCTCCTTCTCCTCCTCCTCCTCCTCCTCCTCCTCCTCCTTTGCTCCTGTGAGCTCTGAGGCCATTCTCTGCCAGTGCTCAAGTTTCTTATGTAAGATGGGATGATGCTAGCTTATAACCTCTGTATATCCTCCCCACGTTAACCCATCTCTGGGGTTCTCATGATACCTAAGGCAATACAAATCTGTGTAATGGGAAAAATGAGAATCTGACATAAAGTTAATATTTTTAAATAGTACCTGGAGGGGATGGGGGTAAGCTCAGTTGGAAGAATGTTCAGCTGGCAAGCACAAAGTCCTGGTTTGATTCCTGAGGCCATAAACCAATACGTCTTTTGTTCTGAACATTTTCGATCTCAGGTTGGTGTCACTGAACCCATGGATGTTGAGGGACACCTGTAAGGTTGCTATGTATGTTCATGTATCTCTTCTTAGAATGCACCTTCCCCACCATGATTGATTTTTCAAAGATACTGATTTTTTTAAATTTTTTTATTTTTTGAGATAAAGTCTCGTGTAGGCCAGGCTGTCCTGGAAATCTCCATATAGCTGTGAATGACCTTGAACTTGACCCTCCTGCCTCCTCCTCCCAGTGCTGGGATTACAGGTGTATACCACTGTCTTAGTTACTGTTTTATTGCTGTGAAGAGACACCATAACCAAGGCAGCTCTAATACAAGAAAACATTTAAATGGGGACTTGTTTACAGTTTCAGAGGGTTATTCTATCATCATCATGGTGGGAAGCAGACAGACATGGTGCAGGAGCAGTAGCTGAGGGCAAAGGTCCATAGAAAGCAAGAAAAGAGAGAGAGAGAGAGAGAGAGAGAGAGAGAGAGAGAGAGAGAGAGAGAGAGAGAGAGAGAGAGAGACTGAGCCTGGGAGCCTGGTGTGGGCTTTTTAAAGCTCAAAGCACATTCGCAGTGACACACCTCCTCCACCATGGCCACACTTCCTAATCCTTTCGGAACAGTTTATCAACTGAGGACTAAGCATGAAAATATATGAGCCTAATGGGGGGCCATTTTCATTTGACCACCACAGCCAGCATGCCAGGTTTTGGCTATAGCATGAGCTTGCTATATGTTAGTGCTTGCTTCTGTGGTCACCCTCATCATCACATGATGTATTAGAGTCTGATGATCTCACAGGTCTTAAGCACAAAAGCCTAAAGACTTCCTGTCTGGTAACTGCCACCTGCTTCCAGATTGAGCTTCTTCGCCCGAAGCACTGACAAGCGGTGTGGGGAATGAATTCACTCTGGACCTGCCTCTGTCATGGTCGTGTGCAGCTTCAGTGTGACTTTCATTTCAGGGAGACTGCCATCTTGGGAGGGCTTGTTCCTATACAGAGTTCTTCAGAGAACTTTGCTCTTATTTTGCTCCTTTGAAGTGGTCACTGATTTTATTGAGCACACAGTGGATTGTCTCAGCCAATAACCAACAAATACCAAGTGCTTCCCATGCACCCTACCCAGGCTTGAGACATTGAGGTACCTATGGTGGGTGACCTATAGCCCTGGACTCCTGGTGTAGGGGGTGGACATGAGGAGAGGAAAGGGGAAGAGGATGAGAAGGAATGAGGAGGAGAAAGAGAAGGAGAGGGAGGAAAATGGTGGCAGAGAGGAGGAGCAGGTACATGTAAACATATAAATAATCCCAAGAGAAGAATACATGTCCCAAAGCACTGTATTATTGAAAGAACCTCATTCTAGAGAGTACCAAATAGATGATCCTGAGATACATGTAAACACTGTGCTTTGGTCCCAATGTTTTATAAACCCATCCTCCAGATGGCTTCTAACAATGCTGCTCCTGGCTTTGGGTGAGCATCCTCTCTCTCTTCCTGTAGGACACAGAGAAGGAGGTCTCAGCAACTCAGTATACATGCTGGTGTGATATTTTACATATTTTCCTGCAGCAAGAAAATAAACATTTCCCCCAATGGCTTGTGACTTTGTCCTCTTACTATTAAGTTTTTGAACTTTAGTCATTTTTACACTGACATATATTAACCCTGCATAATGATGGGCTTCGTTATGACATATTTCTACACATATATATCTTGTCATGCTCATCTTCCATTGCCCCTTGTGTCCTTTCACCCTTGCTGGTCCTTTCCCTCACTGATCTCCCTCCCTCTCTCTCTCTCTCTCTCTCTCTCTCTCTCTCTCTCTCTCTCTCTCTCTCTCTGCTGCGTTTCATTAGGTATTTAAAAACTTACTATTTATTGTATGTGCATGTGTGTGCACATGTGTGCCACAGTGAGGTTTGGAGGTCAGCGGACACTTGGAGTGGTTTCCCTCTCCATCATATGGGTCTTCAGGTACAGTAGCAGTGTCTTGACTTGCTGAACCACTTTCTGGCCATTTATCAGTTTGTTTGTTTTAACAAGCTCTTGGGGGGGATTATTTGCAACTGCATAGACTCCCTTACCAGTGCTCATAAACTTGAAGATCCGTGGGGGCATTATGCTATTAAAGTTGATTGAGAGAGGCAGGTGAGCAATGCAGATCCTAGATGCCCTGTGCAAGCCGTGCAGGGGATTTATAACTGTATTTTTTGTTTGTTTCTGTTTTTGAGACAGAGTCATATAACCCAGACTGGTTCTGAACTCCTGAACCTTCTGCCTTTACCTCCTGAATACTGGGATTACAGATGTGAGCTACCACATCCTTCCTGAAACCACATTTAAACAATTAAAAAGTTGGAAGTGAGTAAGATGGCTCAGAGATGAAGGGGACTTGCTCCCAAGCCTGATGACCTAAGCCCCACCCCAAGAACCCACAGGGTGAAGGAGAGAACTGACTCCCAAAAGTTGTCCTCTGGCCCCCGCATGTACACGACACTCTCCCTTAACATGCATAGTAAATAAATAAATATATGTAAAGACAGAGGTGATATTGATTTAAATAATATACATATGAAAGTAAGGACGGAGGATTATCATTTTAATGTGTGATCAATATCAGGATTGTGGGTGAGCTGTCTGAATCAAAAGCATCCAAACCCAGATGAGTTCCCAGTAGCTGGTGGCCAGAATGTTTAAAAGTGTGAATGTGGCTCTAAGTGCTGTGGCCACAGTCACAGCTTCTCACCATCATTAACAATATAAAATTAGAGCCAGGAGACAGGAGTGCATTTTCTTTGGTCTTCTGGAGAAATTAGATTGGGGAAGTGGCTGTAAGAGCAGATTAGATCTTTGCTGTTTATACTGTGTAATACGATGACAGAAGAGGAGTGTCTGCTTGGCTAGCACCAACATTTTTATTGACATTTCTTGCTAAATGATTAGAAGAAACTTTGCATATATAGTCTTACATATTTTTATTGTGGGAAAACCTTTACAACATAAAATCTGCATTAATTGTTTCAAGTGCACAGTTTGGCATTAATGTAGTTATGTTATTGGACAGCATTTCCACACACATCCCGTTTCCAGAGCACTCACTTGCAGTACCAAAATTCCACCCTCATCCCACAACTGCTGTTAGCCCCGCAACCGTTTGTGTTCTTTCTTTATAAATCTGAACATAACTTACATTTCCTCAAAGAGGCGATCACAGGATCTGTGTATGTGTTTTTCCTGTCAGTGTGTGTGCAGGTGCATGTGTGCATGCACATATTGAAGACATAGTCTGTAGCTGGAGAGCTTTTCTCTCTGGGTCCCACCAAGTCCTGCCAGTCCTGGAGCCCACTTATAAAATAAACACACAGACGCTTACATTATTTAAACTGCTTGGCCATTAGCTCAGGCCTAGCTCTTACTCTTATATTTAGCCCATTTCTATTAATCTTTACTTTGCCACGTGGCTTGTGGCTTACCGGTACTTTACATCTTCCTTGTCCTGGTGGCGGCTCCAGGCAGTCCCTCCTATCCTTCCTCCTTCCTCAATTCTCCTCTGTTAGTCCCGCCTATACTTCCTGTCTGGCTATTGGCCAATCAGTGTTTATTTACATAGAGCGATATCCACAGCATAGTCTACCTCATGTTTTGACGCAGGGTCTCCCCACTAGCCTGCAGCTCTCCAGTAAGGCTAGTCCAGCTGCTCAGCAAACCCCAGAGCTCTTCCTCTTCACCTCCCCAGTGCTGGGATTCTAAGTGTAGGCCATCACACAAGAATTTTGGGGTTTTTTTTGTTTTTTATTTTCAAGACAGGGTTTCTCTTTGTAACAGCCTCTGGCTGTCCTAGAATTCTCTCTATTCACCAGGCTGGCCTCAAACTCACAGAGATCTGCTTGCCTCTGCCTCTGTCTCTCAAGGCCTGGATTAAAGGTGTACATCACCACCACTAGGCTGGAAATTTTTTTTTTTTAAATTGTGTCCTTGGCATTGAACCACCAAGCTATCTCCTCAGCACCAGGATCCTTTTGTAACTAGCTTCTCTTGCTCTTGCTGTCCTCTGGTAAGCATGGTTGGAATTTCTTCCCCTCTTCTTCCTGTATGTGCAGGATCTTGCCTATCCCTTCGTTTGCCGGGGGATTTGAAAGACTTCCACCTCTCAGCTGTTGTGAATAATGGTGGCTGTGAATATTCAAGGAACAGCGGTCAGCTGGCAGCCCACGGTCTGGGCAGTGGAGCTACTGGATCCTGTAGTTACTCTCTAGTTAGCTTTCTCCAAGGAGGCAGCACCATATTTTAGACCCACCCTCATGATGAAGATGATTCTGTTTTTCTACATCTTTGCCATCATTTGTTATCATCTTTTTTTAAAAAGATGTGTGTGTGTAGGGGGGTGCTCTGGGAAGTGGGGGGCTGTGACAGGTTGTAGTGAGATAGCCAACTTGGGTGCAAGGAACTGAACTAATGTCCTTTGGAAGAACACCAAACACTCTTTGCTGCTGAGCCATCTCTTCAGCCCTCTTTATTATTTTCTTGTTCTTTTTTAGTTGTTATTTTGAGTGAGTGTAAAGCAGCCTTCACTGCAGTTTGGGTTTCTGTAATGGCTGGTGTTAGGCCCTCTTCACCTGCTCTAGAGAAATGCCTGTGGAGATTCCTTGTTAGTGGCTTGCCTTGTCTTTTGCTGCTTGGCTGCAGACATTCTTTCCGTACTGACGGTGCTGGGCCCTCTTCAGATTGTATGTTGGCACTTCTCTGGATTCCCTCTCAACCTTCTCAGTAACATCCTTCTTGGGCAGAGGTTGAATGAAGCCTGACTTAGCTACTTACATGGGATGGTAAGGGGTCTTAGTGGTTCAAAACAATCTCAAAAAAAGGAGAACCAACTTGGAGCACTCATACTCCCCTTCACAAATTTACCTCAAAGTTATAAAAATTGAAACAATTGGCACTAGCATATGCAGAGACCCAGGGACCAATGGGGGTAGAAGTGAGAATCCAGAAACACAGGCTCATGTTTACAGTTGAAAGGTATTTAAAATTTTTGGATTTTTTATTTGTATATATGTGTGTGTCTACATATGAGTATGCATGCATGCCTGTGGGGTCCAGAAGAGAACATTGCATCCACCTGGAGCTGGAGTTCCAGGTGCCTGTGAGCTGCCCAACATGAGTGCTGGTGATTGAACTCAGGTCCTCTGAAAGAGCAGTGAGCACTCTGAACCACTCATCCATCTCGCTAGCCCCCAGGTGATTTATTTTCAACAAGGGCCCCACACTATCAATAGGAAAAGTTGGGAACAAATGAGCGTGGGACAGTCGGACATCCAAAAAGAAGAGAGGGAAGCCTGGGGCTCGGCTTATAGATACCTTGTGTGAGAATCAGCTCCTTCTGGATCAACAATAAGAGCTAAAGCCATAGAACTCTTAGAAGACACATGGGACATCCCCATGACCTTGCATTTGGTGATGAGATCTCAGACATGGAACCAAAAATGAGCAACAGACTATCAAGAAATTTAAAATTCCCTTTCAGTCACTTACCAACTTGGTAAATTTTGTTTGGCAAGTCTGGAAATGGGCCTGACCTGGTATGCATGGGTAGCCTTGTGCTCTTGTTCCTAACAGGGAGTGAGGCCCTCAGGCCAGCATCACTGCCTTGTTTCAGATGTGCAGATTCCTGGGCCCCAGGGGCCTCTGCCCTTTGGTTCCTTCCCCTAAGGGTCAGCATGCTGCAGTGAGCATTGATGACTGGTCCTTTGGCCAGGAGAAAGCGTTCTTATTTATGTAGTTTTCCTTGTTCTTGTTTCACTGTTCTTACCAACATGAAAGAAAAGAAGCAGAGAAGACCCCGTGAATGCTACCAGGATCTGGCTAGTCCGGCCAGTCCTCGGAGCACTTCACAGGCTCCTGACACCCTGCTTTCAGCCCAGCTTGAGCTGTGAGCTTATTGGCCTCACAAAAGCAATTAACGCCACTCCTTCCATTGCTAGTGCCCCCTCCCCCCTCTTCTTGCTTCATTATTTCAGACACTGTGCACCTTGCAAAGAGCACCCAGCACCCTCCTGCCCTGGCTGCCTCTTCAACACTTACCCTAACATTTCCAGACAGGCATCTCCAACAGTTTGACTCTTTGATGACCAGGGAAACATTTTCCACCATCAGACAAATGTATTGGGTCCTACAGTCAGCTAGGAAGGTACCTGAAACAAGAAACAAATCATTATTTATATCAAGATTCTACAAAAGATATGAAAGTATATACCTTGGGGTTAGTGTGGTGCCCCCCCCTCCTGTGATCACCACTGTATAATCCCGGTATTTGGAAGGCTGACACAGGAGGATTATAAGTTTGAGGCCAGCCTAGGCTACACAAGATTCTCCTGTTCGTATATACTCTAACAAAGTATGGCTTACACAGAAAATTTATAGATGTGCTTTAAAATTTCTTTAAAGACCATGCCTTTTCCATGTTGTGATATCAGTTAACCTCTGTTCATTTGCCTTTTATGAATAGTTCAGGTAGGCTCTCAAGTGTGAACTTTAGGGAAATGTTTAAAGAGAGCAATGAGCTTGGCACGGGAGGCAGGGGCATACAGATCTCTTTGTGTCTGAGGCCAGCCTGGTCTACATAGTGTGTCCCAGGCTAGCCAGAGATATATAGGGAGACCTTATCTAAAACAACAAAACAAAGAAAGGGAATAATGGTTTGGTGTTCTAATGAGGGGCAAGCACCATGGGAGAGCAAGGTGACCACTTATCAGGGACAGTGTCTGCACCTGCAGGAGACGAGAGGACCTCTGGGCTCAGGATGTGGACATCGTCTGCAGGAAAGGAAACCAAATTGTTGGGCATTTTCAAATGCTGGCTCATGAAGAACTGAATTCTTCTGCTCTTTCACTTATCTCTAGTTTCAGCTTGTCATCTTTGGTGTCCTTCTGTCCCAGCAAACACCCCTTCCCAGAACACCAGCATCTCAGGGTGATCAAATCCCTCATCTAAAATGGAGAGTATTTGCCTGGGACCTCCACATACCTCCCCATAGACTTTAAACTGTACACTCAATATACTATCGACTATAGGTAAATCATTGTTACATGGTGTTGCTTAGGAATAATAATGAAGGAATGAATATGTATACCATACATATTGGATGCAGATCATCTTGTTTCCTGACATCTTTGATCTGAGGCTGGTTGAATCTGGGGGTACAGAGGCTGTAGAGACCTGCTGTGTAGCCTTGATGGACAGGAGTCATTCTTTGGGAGGTGTACATTCAATCAATGAGAGGACTTGAGCACAAGCATTTGAATACCTTCTGTGTTGGCCAAATTTTTGTTACTATAATAAAGTACCTGAGGCAGGCTACTACTTTATGTTAGCCAATGGGTCTTTATGTGCATGATGGAGAGGCACATACAGTGATAGCCTTCTTGATGGTAGCATCTCGAGATGGTACAGGGGTATTGTATACACACACTCAACACGGCTTCTGTCCATCCTATAAAGCTACCTGATTTTCACAGAAACAGTTTCTCAAATTCCCACTGTAAACACTAAGGCCATAATGAATTTTTACCCTCACAAGTCCTCACCAATGGGACTAAAACCTGAGGGACAGTGAAATCACATCACAGTCATAGCACCATTGGAAATACTTTACCAGTCATGTTTATACCCTGAATATACAATGTATTCAAAGGAGCAAACAAATTAAATTTTAAAAATTTAACTGAGAATGATTTAGGGGAAAAATTCCAAATAATTCCAAATGTTGCAAACAGCAAATTAATCCTCAGTCAGCAAAGTGTGATGGGAACAGGTGTCCTTTCCTGCGCAGATGGTCCATCCCTTTGTCTAATCCTGTGTGACATCCTGTCCATGGTGTCCATTGACAAGAGCTGGAAAAAACCCAAAGACAGAGAATGGAACACTGATTTCAAAGTTTAGAACAAATGGCAAATAGCTCCAGAGAATTTAAATATTATGGTCTATCAGCAATCTGTCATCTATCTATCTATCTATCTATCTATCTATCTATCTATCTATCTATCTGCCTACGTACCTATCTATCATCCCTCCCTCCTTTCTGTGAATAAAGACAACCCTGCCACATGCATACCAGACTCCTGGGCCCCTGGACCCTCCCAGATGTGCTTCATGGTCTATCCAAGCCTGAGTCTATACACAGTATTTCCCACTCCGAGTCCTATAGGACTCTGTACTCTTCTTTCTCCTTTTCTTAGCTGCTACATTCCTTGTCTGGGCTCTAGCTATCTCTTTCATACTCACTGCTCCCATACTCTTCCCGGCATGACTTCTTCATTCCCTGACTTCCTCTGCCACTCCCAGTGCATCTCTTGAATGAGACTCTTGTCTTCACTTAACTACCACCTTCCCAAACACAAAGCCTCACTGTCTCTCACAGCTAGTCCTCTGCACAACTAACCTTCAACCTGAGAGTCAGACAACAGATCCTTGTGGAATCCCTAGAATTTTATGATTCATTTTAAAACTTCAGATTTCAATTCTATGGCCATTTTAAGTGAATAAAAACGTTATTGAGAATGATCTAGAAAACCATCTTATGTAACAGCACAGTGCCAACGTCAGTTTTACCAGCCCCCATGTCAAGATGTTCCACTTTCCTAGTCCCCAGCAGGCAACTGTCAAGTTTAATCAGGCTGTGGTCTGCGCATCCTTTCTAGCTCTTCTGCTTCCTGTAGGAATGTATTTACTCTGCATGTGGCTCCGCACAGCAGGCTCTTCTATTGTGAGTGTTCAGGTCGGTCCCATTATCTGTCCATTAGGAACGCAACCTGGCCTGCTGTATTGCATGCATTAGTTTCACAGGGGGTTCATTTCTGTTTCTCCATGTCTAGGAGCCATTTTTAGATCCAGGAGACATCATATTACACACAGATGATTACTGCTTCTATCAGTGTCTTTCTTAAGTAACAACTTCACAGAGGTATAATTCACCCAATTAAAATGTATGATTCAGTGGCTTTGGTGTATTTCCAGGACTGAGCCCATCGTCAGTGTTAATGGTACAGGATTTCCATTGTTGTAAAGGGAACCCGTACCTCATCAATCGCCTCTCATCCCCCAATGTCTACCCACTGTATCCCACGGTAACCACAGATACACTTTCTGTCTCTGTCCTTCGGCTGTCTGGCACTATAACAAACCACAGAGATCATCAATTTAGGAAGAGAAAAATTTCATTTTGACTTACAAGTTTTAGAGGTTCCACCCAATGATTGGTTGATAACCCCCTGCTTTGAGCCTGGGTGATATTTCGTGGTAGGAATGTGTGATGGAGCAAGAGAGAAAAGGGACGAGACTGGTCCCTCAATCTCCTTTGAGAACAAACCCTCAGTACTCCCCAAACTTCTCACTAGACCCTTTTCTAAAGCTTCCACAGCCATTAGCACAGAGCTTTTTAGAAGAAACATGTGAGCCAGGCGGTGGTGGCACACGCCTTTAATCCCAGCACTTGGGAGGCAGAGGCAGGTGGATCTCTGTGAGTTCGAGGTCAGTCTGGTCTACAGAGTGAGATCCAGGACAGGCACCAAAACTACACAGAGAAACCCTGTCTTGAAAAAACCAAAAGAAGAAGAAGAAGAAGAAGAAGAAGAAGAAGAAGAAGAAGAAGAAGAAGAAGAAGAAGAAGAAGAAGAAGAAGACATACATGAGTCTGACACAGGCTCACAGGCTTTCGCTTCATTTTCCTTCTTAAATTCCCTTTGCTGAACACAGGCTGGGAATGGCAGGAGCAAGTGCCTTGTCCTTCTCCTAGGGAGGCAGAGCTTAGTCTCCCTCCTTAATACCATCCACACTGAAGTTTTCACAACGAGACTGGTCTGGGAAATTTTCCTTTTATTCCTGGTGTGTGTGTGTGTGTGTGTGTGTGTGTGTGTGTGTGTGTGTGTGTGTGTTGCTGACTTGACACATATATGGTGGTGACCCTTGGCAGAAGTCATTTCTCTTCTTCCATTATGTAGGTCCCAGGGATTGAACTCAGGTCTTCAGGTTTAACAACAGGAGCCTTTACCTGCTGGCCTGTATTCTTTAAGTTTCAAGTGTGAAGTAACTTGCCATTTTGGTATAAACCCCACTCATCTTTGCTGTAAAATCTCTTTATATATCAGGGGTTTCATGTGCCGTGTTTTGGTTGAGGGTTTTTCTGTCTTTCATCATGAGATACTGGTATATATTTTTCTTGTCTGCTTTTTGTATCAAGATCATACATCTGTCTGCTTTTTGTATCAAGATCATACAATATTAGACTTAAGAAAGAACAGGAATACTATTTCTTTAACTTTTTTGGTAAGAGTTTAAGAAGAATTGATACTGTTGGTTTTGTAAGGGCTTGTGGAGCTCACCATGAAGTTGTCTAGACCTGGGCTTTCTTTGTGGGTAGCTTCTAGATACTGATTTAATACTTTAGGAGGATACTCATGTTTTTATTTCTTTTTGAGTCAGTTTTTCCAATTTTCATTTATTTCCCCTGCATTATCTGCCCTGTTGGCATGGGGACAAGGAGCCCTTCTTCATATTCCTTATAGTCTTTTTATTTTTGTAAGGCCAGTCATTTTGTCTCCCATTTTATTTCTGATTTTAGTAATTTGAGTGTTTCTACCATTTGTATAGATATCGTAGCTAAAGATAAATTATCATTTTTTAATTTTAAAAGAACCAAGTTTGAGGATTTTTTTGATTCTCCATTCTTTATTCAGTTCCACTATAAATCTGAGGGCCTCCTGCCCCTGACTGTCACATTGCTAGAATTCACACAGTTCCTCACACCAACACTGAGATGTCAATGGACACAAACTTCTTGTTTTTCTTACATTTTCTCCTTTCCATATGGCCCTGCCTTGGGACCAACAATCTTCCATCTATTTGCCATCTGGACAACCCCAGTCCTCCATGATATGCTCCTTGGGCTCCAGACAGAGTCCTGTGCCTCATCGGATCCTCCTACTTTTTCCTGTAACTGTACGTACCAGCATATGCTGTGTGGGCCATACTGAATCCACTCTTGTGCTTTGTGGCCCCAGACTGCTCAAGGGTCCTTTTGGGTAAATGCCAAGTTAGAAGTGTCTATGGGGGTATGTATTTCGTTGATATGGAGTAGATAAATGGTTTTTAGGTGGAACACTATTGTTTACAGCTCAGGTTGGAGCCCTTACATTTGAAGCTGGGGATGGAGTTATTGCCTCAGACCTCTCTCCTGTTGAACTTCACACCCCTTGAGTACCTGACTCTTTCCAGGTTCATGCTTCTGCACTGCGAGAGGAAAACAGCTCCTCACAGCCCACCCTTCATTCAGCTCCTCCAGATCTCTCTCCTCCATCAAGTACATGCTTGTACTTTAATGAAGAATTGTGGAGTTCTCTATTTCTGTCTGAGTCCCACCAGATAGGCAGGAGCCTGTATCAGATCCTTGCAGACACAGCAGCTTCCTGAACTCTCACGGCAGGTATTTCTCTAGACAGATATGCTTAGGTAGCTATGGGTGCTGGCATGTGTGGTGTTGCTTCTGAGGCCGCTGAATTATGGAGACAGCACAGTACCAGACACCACATGTTAGCTCACTCTTCAAACTCCTGTGCTGTGGGCCGAGGACTCTTTTGGCAACATTAAGGCTCAGATCTAATGGCATGTTACCCTATAGACGGGTCTTTCCATTCAAGCTAGAGCTAAACAGCTATAATACTAGACCAAAGTCAGTGAGGACACAGCCTTCCCAGCAGTCACAGCCTCCCACACTGAGGCTGCAAAGGGACATTACAAATCAGATTCCAGATGCCACTGATTTTGTTTTTCAGTCTGAATTGCAGGGCAATTTGTTATAATGCTGCATGCCTAGATTGGTCTTAATTATCTCATGAACATCTAATAGACTTAATCAAACTCCTGAACAGACTTCCATTAATTAATGGCCTGGCATCTTCCTGTTTTCTCTTTTAGCATCGATGTTTAGTCAGTTGTTTGGTGTGTTCCAGTGTATGCCACAGAAACGGACAACTTAACTGAATCGGTTGTTTGGCATATGCCGGCACATTCCAGAATACTGAAAACTTAGCTTAGTCAGTTTGTAAGCAAATGTGCCGGACAAAGTCAGAAGGTGGATCTGCTGTTCTCTGGTGCAAAACCATTTCCTGCCTATATCACCTTCAGTTAACAGCTTCTACTGGACTCTGGAAATTATTCTGGTCAGCAATACTTGCTACTACTGTTCCTTAGTTACTCAAAAACTGAGGAAGTGGAAAGTTAGCATGCTGTTTGCCTGCACAACAATAGGCTGCTGGCCGCGTACGCCCATGTCTAATGTCAGTTTCAGTTTAAAAAATGTGGCTAAATTTTCTGTGCTTTTGTGTTGATGTGCCGTTCTTTGTCTAAGAAGGCATGGAAGGAAGGTATTTGATAGTTTGTAAATGAAGAAAGTACATTTAAAAATATTTTAGAGTATGTGTTTTTGATTCTGTGTGTGTGTCTATGTGTTAGTCTGTGCATGTGATTACAGGGGCCCATGGAGTAAAGAAGCAGGTGTCAGACCACCTGGAGTTGGAGTTACAGGCAGTTGTGAGCTGCTAGACAAAGGTGCTGAGAACCTTGGGTCCTTTGCAAGAGCGGAATGTGCTTTTAACCACAGAGCCATTTCTCTAGCCCCAAAGAAAGTACGTTTGCACACCTTTTATACTAGTGGGTAATGCTTGCTGGGAAGGAAACGTTCACTGGATGCAATCTTAGTAATAATACATACCTTGTATTACCGTACTCATAATGCCAATTACTTATGATTTTTAAGACATAAAGCATATACTTGTTTTAGACTTGATGACTAAAACATTCAGACTCATTAGTTAATGTTTAAGTCTTCCTACCCAGAAGACAGCAGTCTATACTGTGAGTTGAGTGATACCCAAGACAAGGTGGCCAAGCCTGCCTATGGCAACCTGTGGATGTCCATGATGTCCCTCCATGGTATATGGTGTTGGGGACATAGAATTCCTGGTCCCTTGTTTCTATTGTGGTCACTATTCAACAATGGTAATGGCCTCAACTTGTCTAAGAGGTGGAGGATTTCACGGACTGATAGAAACACTAGTAATATTCAACACTACATGATGAGAGCTTTCCTTTTGCCTATTTATTCCTCCCAGAATTTGGAAAGGAAGTAGACCAGGGGTGTGTGTGTGTGTGTGTGTGTGTGTGTGTGTGTGTGTTGTATACATTGTGTACATATTTGTGCACACATTCGTTAGAGTGTACATGCACATGTGTGCATACATGTGGTGGCTGGAGTTTGACACTGGGCATCTTTCTCTTCCACTTTCCATCTCATTTACTTACAATTTTTAGTTTATTCTTTGAGCACTTCATACATGTATACAGTTCATCTCAATCATGTGTCTTCCCCACCGGAACTCCTCTGAATCCTGCCTTATCCCCTGTTTCCGACTTCTTGTCCACTTTATTTTCACTCTGTTGAGTCCAATCTTTGCTATGCATATACACATGAATGTGGGGCCATCAACTGGAGCATGGCCAACTCTCTCTCTCTCTCTCTCTCTCTCTCTCTCTCTCTCCCTCTCTGTCTCTCTTCCTGTCTCTGTCTCTGTCTCTCTCTCCCTCTCCATCTCTCTCCTCTCTCCCTCTCTGTCTCTCTCCTCTCTCTGTCTCTCTTCCTGTCTCTCTGTCTCTCTTCCTGTCTCTCTCTGCCTCTCTCTTCCTCTCTCTGTCTGTCTCCCTCTCTCTGTCTTTCCCTCTCTCTCTCTTCCTCTCTCTCTATCTCTCTGTCTTTCTGTCTGTCTCTCTCTTCCTCTCTGTCTCACTCTCTGTCTCTGTCTCTCTCTGTTTCTCTCTGTATCTCTGTCTCTGTCTCTGTCTGTCTGTCTCTGTCTCCTCTCTCTCTCTCCCTCTCTGTCTCTCTTCCTCTCTGTCTATCTCTGTCTCTGTCTCTGTCTCTCTCTCATGTTGACAGTGTCTCATTGAACCTGGAGCTCACACATTCAGAAGGGCTAGCTGGTCAGGGAGCTTCATGGGTCTACCCGTCCCCACCCCCACCCCATCCAGGGCCGGAGTCACAGAGCTATGCCACTAGGCCTAATGTTTGCATGGGGACTGGGGATCTGAATTCAGGTTCTCACGTGTGAGCAGCAAGCGCTTCACACACCAAGCCGCCATCCCCCCAGTCCCATCACACCTTGTTCTTAGGCCTAGCATGCTGTGTTTGCAGTTCCTCTGGTGCAGCTGTGAGGACTTTGTACACTGAGGCTTGTGGCCCGTGTGTCAGGCACGCATCCCCCATGGTCTGCCTTCAGCCTACCTGTCTTAGGCCGACTCGACTCTCTCTTCTTCCTGGGCAAAAGGCCTATGCGTTAGCGAACATGCTCAAAGTCAAGGTCAATACAGAAGAATGGACTGACTCTCGTTAGCTACAAAGTGGCTTGGCTGCCCTCTGGGAAACTGAGGACTAGTCAAGGGAGTTTGAATTTTGAATTGTGGAAGTAGGTAAATGGAATCTGGAATGGTTTTTAGGTGGGGATTGTGAACATAAACGTCACTACCTGATGTTCTTTAGCAAAATCAGGCAAAACCATGCTTTGGGGATTTTCAAATTAACTCTCTTAATGTCTGCTTCTTTGCTAGGTACCTCCTGGTCAGTAGCTTGGAGTTCTGAAGCAACATGCCGGAACAGAGCAATGACTACCGGGTGGCGGTGTTTGGGGCAGGTGGTGTCGGCAAGAGCTCCCTCGTCTTGAGGTTTGTGAAAGGGACCTTCCGGGAGAGCTACATTCCAACTGTGGAAGACACCTACCGGCAGGTGATCAGCTGCGACAAGAGCATATGCACACTGCAGATCACTGACACCACTGGGAGCCACCAGTTCCCTGCCATGCAGCGGCTGTCCATCTCCAAAGGCCATGCCTTCATCCTGGTCTACTCCATCACCAGCCGGCAGTCCCTGGAGGAACTCAAGCCCATCTATGAGCAAATCTGTGAGATCAAGGGGGACGTGGAGAGCATCCCCATCATGCTGGTGGGGAACAAGTGTGACGAGAGCCCCAACCGGGAGGTGCAGAGCAGCGAGGCGGAGGCCCTGGCACGCACGTGGAAGTGTGCTTTCATGGAGACGTCGGCCAAGCTCAACCACAACGTCAAGGAACTCTTCCAGGAACTGCTCAACCTGGAGAAGCGCAGGACCGTGAGTCTCCAGATCGATGGCAAGAAGAGCAAGCAGCAGAAGAGGAAGGAGAAACTCAAGGGCAAGTGTGTGGTCATGTGAGAGGCTTTCATTAGAAGGAGTCGCTGCCCTTAGGGCCTCTCTCTTCCTCCCCCTGTGAGCCCCACCGTGTCAGGGCAGCATGTCTGATGCCCATGTGTTAAACATTGCATTTGGCTGTGACACACCCTGCAATGTCCTCAAGAGGCATTCCATACACCCCACCAGCCCACCCCTCAGGAGTTGCAGAATCTGCAATGCTCTCAGCATTCCCAGAAACCGAGGCCAGTCCTGAGTGGGCTTTAGCCACCTGAAGGCGAGGGGACTCAGAGCTGTGGACATAGGAGAAACTGAGAGTACTGTGTAATGCATGTGTGTGTGACAGCAGGTTAGCCCATAGCTGCTGGTACCATCCCATACCAGGAAAACTTAGTTCAGAAGCCACTAACCTCTTTGGGGGAGGAGCAGGCAGTCAAAGGACCCTGGTGGTTCCTGTTAATGCATTTTTAGTGGGATTAAAGATAAAATACCATAGCCCCTCCAAACGATGCTCACGCTGTTCCTCCTGGCACACACTGAGGAGATGCTCTCACTTCCTCAGAGCCTTCTTACATGTGCTGTGACCGCCTGTTAGGAGTGTACACTTCACATGCAGTACGAGGCCACATGTGGCATGATGTTGTGTTAGCCCTTCTCCAGTCTTTGAGTCAGGACGTTGTGACATCATGCAAACATCGCAATAACGCCCCCGTGTATGTGTGTGTGTGTGTGTGTGTGTGTGTGTGTGTGTGTGTGTGTGTGATACTTTGAGGGTCCTAGAAACGTGAACTTTCTTTTGACCTCCGAGGGTTGCCACTTCTCCCAGCCCTCAGATTTTTAAATAAAAGCAAATAAAGTAGGCATTTTTTAGACTCCCACCTTCCCCTCCCCTAAGATGGTTTTCTTGTCTTAAATAACTCCATGTGTACCCAGCTGCAAAACAGCCAACCAAGAGCATCTAATAACCAGAAGCACACCCATTTTTCTAAATGACACGAGCATGCAGATGCTATGCGCTGCACCTTAATGAAATACTTTGAAACAGACGTCATTCACTGTGTTTTTAACAATTTATCTACTTTGGGAGTAGATTGCTAGAAAATGCATTTAGTCAACAGTAAATTTTTTTCCTCGTCCCTTGCTAAATGTCCTTAAGTTCTTCAGTGCAGTGTGCACCCTAGAATGAATTCTTCCCAATGACTGTGCGTGTACCCTGGGTTCTTCAGAACAAATCAGCCACTGCTTGAGGCATCGGAGGCCACGGCAGCTGCAGATAGGCTGCTCTCTCTTTTCTGGGCACAGTGCTCTCAGCTTAGTCCAGTTTGCCTGCCATCCTGGAGTCTGGCTGGCTTTTGATTCTTGACAATTCCTACTCCCACAGCCAATGAGAAGGAGCTCCTGTTTCACCTGCTAGGACAAACCCATGCTGGCCTTGGGTGCTAGCTTGACCATTCTCTTAGCCATCTGACCGCTGCCCAGTCAGCAGGCAGAGGAAGCTGCAGCACTGTGAGGTCCTATGCAGTGGCCTATGGCCACTGTGCGGAGCTCCCAATGCCGGTGTGTTGTGGTAGGCCTCTTGTTCCGTCTATGCCTCCAGAGCACACTGTGTTCAGACACCTTTGTTTCCTTCAGACCTCTATAATGCAGTCTCTTTGGCCTGGCCCACTCTGCTCGGTCAATCATAACTCACCTTGGTGATATGCTGAGGGTTGGGAAGGTCCCTCAGAAAACCATATGGCTCAGTGATCTTACTATTTCTGTGGACTTCTAGAACAAAATCCTTGCAGACCTGGGCAAGCAGCTGCACTGAGAAATGAGGAAGCCCAGGAATCAGCCATGAGCTCAAAGCACTTGTGCCCATTGTAGGCCCCCTCTGAACTTCTTCTATTGGCTCTTTATGTTCCCACAAGCCATTGCCAATCACAGGAAGATCGAGCTGTGGAGTGTTCTGGAATGTTTTTAATGTGTTGTTCTATTTCTTTCTATTTCTGTTCTCAGAGAAAGTGTATCACCTTGCCATTGAGGTGTGGGATTAGTGAAGGAAAGACCATGGCTCCATGGTTGACATGATATATATATATATATATATATATATTTGTGGCGATCCCTTCACAGTTAGGAAAATCCCGTCTCTCCCACTGATGGTAACCAGTTTATATGGGACATTGCTACAAGCTTCCCTACTCCCAGTGACCACCTGTCAGGGTTCTTTCTGCTCTTTCCGTCAGTTCCCACATTCCTAAGTATTTCAGGCTTCATCGACATGAGACTCTCGTGGTTATCCATTATAAGTCTTTGTTCCTTTCTGTTCCGCCTGTGAGTTTAGAGGGTGGGAGGTCGGTAAGGCCTCCCTCATGGGCTTCATTCCAACACTGCTTTCTAGAGATTGAGCTGAGCATTGGGTGGCTATCCCAACATCACCTTTTGCAAACTCCCCTCTGCCTCAGGAGCTGAGGATGCAGTACCACTGGGCCAACGGCTTTCAGCTTTGCTTTGGTCCCATTCCAAGTTATAAAGCTGAGATTCTTGGTAACATCCCATGTTGCACACGGGACTGGAAACTTCTGACCCAGCCCCAGCTCATGATAAAACTTGAAATATTGCTTTGAAGATGGCACTCTGGGGTTAAGCACGGGACTCCATGAGTTCCCTAACCCCCACTAGTTCCCTCTCCATTCAGTGACAAGCCATGGGCATGCATCCAATGCATCTAGTCCAACAAAGAGCAATATCCAATTGTCCACTAGATCTAAAATTATATATATTATGTAATTTATCTTCCTGCACTTTTGAAGTATAAAGTAGTAAATTGTATATATCTATCTCTATATATCCACAAGCTAGTATATCTGTTTCACTATTTGTAATATTTGAGAACTGCTCATTCTTTGTAGAACAAAAAACAATGTATTAAATATTTTAAAATTGCGCTGTGATATTCCTCCCTGCCCCAAGTTTGTAAAGTGTTGCTTCTACATAAGCCGACTGGAAATACCATAGCCAAGGGAGCATGTGGAACTCCTACAAGCCACATCCTGGGATTCAGTAGCCCACAAAGACCTTGTGTCAATCAAATACCTGCAGAGAGTGATCATTGGCGTGTGAGACGCTGGCACATGCTCCCACACCAGGCACGTGCTATTCCGGTTCTGTACTTGGTTATGTCTGACATATTCTATGGTTACGAAGATCACCTCATACAAGGTCCTAGCTGCAGTGATGGACTCAACCCATGGAACCAGTTACAATAAAGCTCAGTAATGACACTCTGGCTGGAAAGAGGTTTGGGTTTTTATTTTGTGTATGTGTATGTGCATGTGTGTGTGGGGGTGCTATGGAGGCCAGAGGCCAAGTGTAGGTGTTGTCTCAGGAGCCAACCACCTTGTTTTCTGAGACAATGCCTATTACTGGAACCTGGGGATTGTCAGTTTCCCTAGCTGGCTAAGGAGCCCCAAGGATCAGCCTGTCTCCACCTCCGTATTACTCGGCCCAGCTTTTTAAAAAACAAAACAAAAACCACGGGTTCTGGGTTCAGATTCAGGGTCTCATGTTTGCACGGCACCCATATTAACAAGTAAACTCTCCCTTCTGCCTCACGATCTCTTTTTTAAAACAGAATGAATGTAAGTTAATGTTTTCAAGTTTAAACAGATGAGTTCCAAATGGGAGGGATTTTTTTTTTTTCCAGAGAGACACTTAAGCCACACACACTATGACATAGAGGGCTATGAAATCAGATTCCAGGTGTGTTTCTGTGTTCCACCGTGCACACCTGGGTTTTTGTGGGGGTGTCTGAGGATCTGAACTCGGGTCTTTGCACTTTGCTGACTGAACCTTCTGCTCAGCTCCTTGCTTTCACTTTTTAAGGGTTAATCTGGCTGGCATGGTATGGACCAGCTGCTCTGCCAGCTGCAGCCATATGACCTTGGAGGATTGCGGGCTCTAAGCACATCTTGGATAGAAACAGAAGCCTGCCTGGATGTTTCCTAGGCCATTTCCCTCATTGTTCCTGTCCCTGGGTGGAAATGAAGCAGATGCCCCAGGCAAGGACAGGGGAGGGGGTTGGGGGTGGAGTAAGACACGAAGAAACAGCAAGGAAGGCAAAGTCTTTTTTCTTTTTCAATTCTGCACACCCCCTCCCTTCAGGCATTTAAATAAGGACAAACCCCCCGGTATTTGTTCCTGGGCTTGGTTCCTGCCCCCTCCTCATTCTTCTTACTCCACAGACTGTGAAATAAAACCCATTTAAAAAAAATCAGGAAACAGACCAGAAATGGCAGTCCTGACTCTGCCACTGACTGAGTGACAATGGTTAGTTTACACTCTCTGTGGTTCTGCAGAATGGGGCTTACCAGAACCTGCAAGGCGGGCATGAGGTTCGTTAAATGATGTCCACAAAGCTCTGGGGGCTGGCTTGTCACATATGAGCCTTCAGTGGAAGCAAGCGAAACCCTGCTGAGGACTACATACTGTTGGAATGTCTGCAGTGCAAAATCTGACCTGTGCATGGAGAAAACCACAGACACTTTACCATTTTGAAGTCCTTGGAACAGCTTTCTGGCCATGCTGTCTGCACACCATTCCCTTCAATTCCTGTCTGCTTTCCCTTCAATTCCTGTCTGCTTTCCCTACCCATCTCATAGTTATGGTTACTTTATTCAGCTCTTCCTATCTCTTGAGGGAATCACAACGAGCAGGTCCCTCGATTCTCCAGAGTGAAAGGATATGCTGGCTGCTGCTTACAAGACTTCCTGAGCAGATGAAGTGCTACAAAGGTCTTGAGACTCAGGAACATCCCACTGCAGCAGCAGCAAGAGATGTTCTTGCTGCCTTAATTAGTAGAAGTATATATATATACATATATATATATATGTATATATATATACACATATATATACATATATATATACATATATGTATATATATATGCATATATATATATCAGCATGTGTTCCCAGATGACAAGACACTATTTTCACACCAGTCATCTCCAGATACCATTGGTGACTTAATCAGAGAAAAACTGGGTTCACAAATCAAGAATGATTTGAGATACACATATATATGTATACATACATACATGGAATGTTTTAGTGGAAAAGTTTTACTGGCTAGAGCTTAATTAAGCTAAGCAGGGAATTAAATTACCCAGAACACTAAAAGAATTGAAGACTCCTCTTAATTGACATTTTTTTCTAATCACCTTTGAGTAAATGAGCTTGGCAGTGTCTTTGGAGCAGGGCCGTTGCTTTCTGTGGAGGCTGTGCGGCCTTCACAGGTGGAGAGAGAGAACGCGAGAGATGTGATTGGGGTGGACTGATTTGCTAGTCCCCTCAACCATGGTTGGAAATTAGGAATCATCGCTTTGGGTTGAATGAGGCCCACAAACACTTACACGACTTAGCACTGTGCTGTCCCAGAGTGAGCCCTCCATACGCACCATTCTCTGGAGAAAGCTGTTCCAGGCGGAAGGAAGCTGGAGATGGCCCCTGCCAGTCACGCACCAGCCAAACCCAAGCATTCCTTTCCTTTTCTGTCTGCAAGGCAGGCTGGGCTTTCCACTAATCAATGAGGACTCATCTGAAACACGTGGTCTGGGATTGCTCTGCTGGGATCTGTCTTTTTTAGGTCACATTTTTACTGCTTCTTTCCACACTCCCAATCCAGGCTGCCTGCTTCCATTCACACATAGCCTGAAATAGCTACTCTCAGGAAAGGCTAAATATAGGAAGCTTGAGACTGCCATTTACCTTCCCATTAAAGAAGCCTTCATTCTGAGTTCTCTATGGAGAGGGTGTGTAGTGGGCTCCTGCTCCCAGTGCCAGGGAGACCCCTCGATTTCAAAAAGCCTCTCGATGCAGGTGCTAGGTCAGCCAGGACCAGTGGACATAGCTGAGGGATGGAGACTTCCTGGAGGTCTGTTCCCCTCCATCATTATCCACAGAGGCTGTGATGGGCTATGAGTGCCATCCACCAGAAAGCCCATGCTAGGTTTGTGTAGCAGAAATCTCCAAGACAAAGGCTGGGGTGGGATTTTCTAGTTGTGTTATAAAGCGTTCCTTGATGGCAGCCCAGGGGACATAGGGATTTCTCTGTGCTTTTCCAGCTTGGTTACAGCGAATGGTAATCAGAATAGACAGCCCACAGACAGAAGCCAATGATGAAGAACGAAAGCCAGCCAGGTCAGTATTCCATATGGGAGCCTTCTAAAATCCCTGGGAAATAGCCTGCCCTTATACTCATTGCCTGACATTAACATGGTCACCTCATCTTCTGGGAAAGGACATCCCTTGTAGAACTCAAATGTTAAAATAGAATTGCTATTCTGGAAGGGTGAGGATGGGAGACATGGCTGATTGTCCACTCAGCCCCGTCTGAGTGTGTCTGTGAGAATGCTTTTTGGAATATACAGAGCAAATTCTAGGATGGCCAGGAAAATACAGAGAAACTCTGTCTCAAAACACACACACACACACACACACACACACACACACACACACACACACACACACACATCCCACCACCACCACCACCACCACCACCACCACCACCACCACCACCATCATCATCATCAATCATTGTCATCATCATCATCACAACTGGAAACTCAAATTGGTTTTTCTGTTAGACTATCCCCACCTGGAATTCACAATCTTAACAAAAGAGAGTGAAGAGTCTATGAAAATTAGGATACAGGACACCATAGGGTGTGAGAGTAAGAGACAGTACCCCACATGGTGTGACAAGGGTGGTCACATGGCGTGACAAGGGTGGTGCCTGCACACCAGTCCCTCCTCTCATCATGGTACATTGCATAGACATTTGGTTTCAGTTATTTTCAATTCCATGAAGTATCTATTTGCTGTTGATTTAGAGAAGAACAGAAAGTCAAAGTCTCATTCTGTTGAGTAAGATCTTGGAGGCAAATGATCCAGCAGGTCGAGGTAAAGCAGTTTAGCTCCTTGTTAATGAAAAGGAGTGATGAGGTAGGGTTGTAGCTCAGTGAATAGGGTGTTTTCCTAGCATTAAAAACCCCGCATCCTACCCTCAGGACTATAAACTGGGTAGAGTGGTGCATCCCATAATCCCAACAGTTAGGAGGACCAGAAACCCTAGTTCATCCTCTGATACCTAGGGAGTTAGAGGCCGGTTTGGTCTATAGGAATGCCTGTCTCAGAAAAACAGTAAGAACCAGAAAAGACAGGGAAGAGGTGGGAAAGATGAGGTAGGTTATCTGAAGATGTTCTGGGGTAGCCAATGCTGGAACAGTGCCCAGGAGAAGAGAAGTAGTCTCAATATTAAAACTTGTTGCCATGACAATTAGTCAGAGGATGCTGGGGCCATTTTTCAAAATAAGAGTCCTAGATTATTTGAAAGAATAGACACAACTTCCACATCGTTTAATCCTGCAAGAAGGTATAATTAAATGGCATTTAAAGTTTTGTATATAATATCTGCTTCATTATGAAGCATGGAGAGAAAAATAGCAGCCCAGTTAGCAGCCATGGGGACTTTGTCAAAACCTGACAAAGCACGGGCTGGAGAGATGGCTCAGTGGTTAAGAGCACCGACTGTTCTTCCAGAGGTCCTGAGTTCAATTCCCAGCAACCACATGGTGGCTCACAACCATCTGTAATGAGATCTGGTGCCCTCTTCTGTCATGCAGGCATACATGCAGACAGAACATTGTATACATAATAAATAAATCTTTAAAAAAAAAATCTGACAAAGCTGGACTTTTCCTTCTTCTCTCCCCTCCCTATGACAGAAAGAAATGAAATACAGGAGTGGAAAACTGGTCAAACACTGTATTATTGCCACTGTTGTGGCCAAACACTTGACAAGGTCCAGTTTGATTTACAGTTTGAAGTCATATAGTCCATCATGGCAGGAAGTGTATAGTCATCACAGAAATGTGAGAAGTTGGTCACAAAGCATTTGAAGTCAGGAAGCAAAGCACACATAGGAAGTGGGGCCAAACTATCCAACCCACTTCCTCTTGTAAGTCTCCACCCCCTACAGGTTCCACAACCTCCCAGTTCAGTACCAGCAGCTGGAGATCAGATGATCAAATACAGGGGTCAATGGGGGAGCATTTCATCTTCAAACTACAGCAGATACAAAGTCCGGAGACACAGATGCAGGACTTCTATAAATAAAGAGAATAGCAACCAAGGATTTATTATATTTGAATATTGCCTTTCTTTGTAAGCTCCAAAGTTCCAGGGACCTGTGTTGTATATGATATTTTTTCCTGGGAAAACATCATACATGTGCACACATACACACACAGATACTCATTCTTGAAAAGGAACCTAGAAAAGATCAAAGTAACAACTACATCAAAGTTTGACTTGGAGGACCCCTGAGTTTACTAGAGTTACTTAAAGGAGTATGGGTGAAGAGTAACCTATTGGAGCAAGATTCTCAAAGGCAGTTGCATCCTTGAAAACCTCACTCCAGTAGAGTTTTGGGGGCCTCTTATGTATACCATCATATCATCTGTGAATAGTGATACTTTGACTTCTTCCTTTCCAATTTGTATGCCTTTGATTTCCTTCAGTTGTCTTATTGCTCTAGCTAGAACTCCAAGTACTATATTGAATAGGTTTGGAGAGAGTGGACAACCTTGTCTTGTTCCTGATTTTAGTGGAATTACCTTGAGTTTCTCTCCATTTAATTTGATGCTGGCAATAAGCTTGCTGTATATTGCTTTTAGTATGTTTAGGTATGTCCCTTGTATCTCTGGTCTTTCCAAGACTTTTATCATGAAGGAACTTTGGATTTTGTTAAAGGCTTTCTAAGCATCTAACAAGATGATCATGTGTTGTTGTTGTTGTTGTTGTATTCTTTTGTTTATCTGGTGGATTATGCTGACAGATTTTCATGTGTTGAACCATCCCTGCATCTCTGGGATCAAGCTTATTTAGAAACGACATATCAACAAACCAAATAATTCAATCAAAAATAGGGTATAGATCTAAACAGAATTCTCAATAGAAGAATCTCAAATGGATGAGAAACACTTATGGAGATGTTCAACATCCTTAGCCATTTGGGAAATGCAAATCAAAATGACTCTGAGATTCCATCTTACACCTGTCAGAATGGCTAAGATCAAAAACACAAGAGACAGCTCATGCTGGAGAGGATGTGGAGTAAGGGGAACACTCCTTCACTGCTGGTGGGAGTGCAAACTTGTACAGCCACTTTGGAAGTCAGTGTGACAGTTTCTCAGAAAACTGTAAATCAATTTACCACAAGATCCAGCTATACTGCTCTTGGGCCTATACCCAAAGGAAGCTCAATCATACCATGAGGACACTTGCTTAACTATGTTCATAGCAGCTTTATTTATAATAGCCAGAACCTGGAAACAACCTAGATAGCCCTCAACTGAGGAATGGATAAAGAAAATGTGGTACATTTATACAATGGAGTGTTACTCAGCTGTTAAAAACAAGGACACCTGGAATTTTGAAGGTAAATGAATAGAACTAGAAAGAAATCATCCAGAGTGAGGTAATCCAGACTCAGAAAGACAAACATGGTATGTACTCACTCATAAGTGAATGCTAGCTGTAAAGTAAAGGATAATCATGCTACAGTCCACAGACCCAGAGAGACCAGGTAATAAGGAGGGTTCATGGGAGGGGGGCACACAGATCTCCCTGGGAAGGGGAAATAGAAGAGATTTCGTGAGCAAACTGAGGGTGTGTGGGGATGGAAACAAGAGTGATCAGTTTGGGGACAGGAAATGGAGAGGGAGAGTACTGAAAGAAACTACTGGAAATGGGGGGGGGGTGGGTATTTCAAGGTCAGGTAAAAATCTGGTGCAAGAAAATCTCCCAGGGATCTACAAGGATGGCTCCAGCTAAGAATCCTAGAAATAGCAGATACATAGCCTGGAGTGGCCATCTCCTGTGACCAGATTGGTGCCTAGCCCAATTGTCATCAGAAAGACATCATCTAAAAACTGACAGAAACAGATATAGACCCACAGCCGTTAGGCGGAGTTCAGGGACTCCTGGAGAAGAGGAGGAGAAAGGAGTATAGGAGCCAGAAAGGTCAAGGATACCACAAGAAAATTCATAGAATCAACTAACCTGGACTCATAGGAGCTCACAGACAATGAATTGACTACCAGGGAGCCTCCATGGGACTGACCTAGGCACTCTGCATATATGTTACAGTTGTGTAGCTTGGTCCTCTAGTGGGATTCCTAACAGTAGGAAGAGGGACTGTCTCTGAGAGACCTGCCCTTTTCTAAACAGAAATGGGGGAGGAGAGGATTGGGGGTAAGAACAGAGTGGGGTGGAGGAGAGGGACTGGGAGGAGAGGAGGAAGGGGGAACTGCAGCTGGAATACAAAATAAATAAATAGATAGATAGACAAACAAATATTTTTTTTTAAAAAAAAAGAAGACCCCACCCCAGCATGGGTGATGGGTCATGAAAGCTTCTACCCTGGAATTGTCTCTATAGTCTACCCATAGCCCAATAAGTCAAGCCTCTCTGAAACGTGGCCGATTAGAGTCTCTTCTTCCAGCAGTCATTTCTTCCATTCCCTGGGGGGAGGGGTCCTTGTGAATCTTCTTCCAGCTTCCTAGACATTTGAAGCTTGTTTACTTCCTGAGTCTCAAAGGAGGAAATTACTGTAGATTGTTATGGGATATCGGATCACACTGTGAACCCTGAGTTTGCATTTGTGTTAATTAAATAAAATCAACCTTGGCTGGGGGTGGCAGAGCCAGCAACTAGTTGACCTGAATTAGCCATAAAGAGTCTAGAGGAGCCAGGAATATGGATAGAGAGACACACGGGAAGGAGGAGGATGGGCGCTTGGAGTTTCATGCTTCTTTTGGGTTTGGGATGAGTGGAGTGATGTCTCTCTTGCTGGGTCTCCAGGCAAAAAGGAAGGCCAGCTGGATGCTTCTTGGCCTCTCTGAACTAGCAGGTTTTCACCACCACATCTGACTTCTGAGTCTTTGTTGGTAAAAAGAATGATACAGACTTAGTTTAAACCTGTGTATCATGGCTGCGGCAGAGCCAGGGCGGCGAGACTGGAAGTCCCTCCAGGCCATGGCCTGAGTGGCCAGGAGGGCACTGACTGTGGAGTCATGGGGCCACAAATGGTAATTAAAACATTAATAGATGCAAGTGCAGCTGCTAAGCTGACAGAAAACATCAGTAGACTACATGATTCTTCATGTTCCTAAGCATCAGCTACATTGAATGGACAGATCAATATTCCCAACATGATTCCCAGCTCCAGAGTGATCTGCCCATCTTAGAAGACAGAGTATGAGCTATATTGTCATGGGTTTCTGACTGGATACAGTCTGTTCCTTATAGTTCTTTATGGAATGTGGTCAACACATGACAGTTTCTTGAGGAAGCTATGATGTAAACTATGTAAACTGAAAATCTAAAGGTACAAATTAGACAGTTTCAATGGTCCCTCGTTATGTTGGATGTGGAGTCTTTTTATTTTTATGCAGAATGAATATCTATGCTGTTTCAGTCATTAGTAAATAAAAATGATAAAGGAACAGGCACCTACAAGCAAAACAGAAACTTAAACATGAGCAGGTGGAGGTGCTGTTTACATACTTTGAATCTTTACCAAGTTCTGAGGGCCAAGATAATAAGTGGGGGTCCATTAGGCTTCTGTCCCATCCCACTACTTCTGACAAAGGCAGCTTAAGGGGTAAAGGGTGATTTTAACTCACAGGACAAGGGCTCATCATGGTGGGGAAGTCAAGGCATCAGGAGCCTGAAGCAGCTGGTCGCATATTCACAAGAAGATGCAGAGTGCAGGGAACCCATGCTGCAGCCAGTTTCCAGTCTAGGACTGCAGACCCGGAATGCTGCAACACACAAAGAGTGGGGGTCCCTACTGTAAGTAACTTAATCAAAAAGGTCCTCCTCAGGCATGCTTTGAGCCCATCTCCCAGATGACTGGAGACTTTGTCAAGGTGACAGCTGACACCGACCACCATGCATGCTGTTCGTTGGCAGACCCCAGGTTCATGGAGGAGAATGTGTGTTATGAAGGAAACACAAGAAGACAGGGACTGCGTCAACGACTACTGAGGGCAGAAGAGGGCACTGGAGGGTGCTTTGTGCTGAGTCATAGTGAGGGATAATGACTAAGGATCCCATATTATCTGGAGCAGTCCTACAAGCATGATCCCCCTACCATGAACACAGATAAGTCAACTGAAACAAACACTAAGTCTCAGGTTCCACTCGTTTAAAGCAAATGGTGATTCCTCAGTTTTTGAGAGGACTCTTCATCTAACAAGGGTTTGAAGTAGGAGCCAAGGTCATTTGAACAGTGAGATCCTCTGCGGCTCTGACAGAGCCTACAGAGGGAAAGCAGGTGGGTTCACAAAATGCGAGATCTTATTTGTGTCCAGTGCTTGGGACTAAGGGTGTGCCAATTTCATTTCTGAAAAACCATTTGTATCCATGCCTGTTTCAGAATCTAAACCCATTTTTCTCGTTGTATTCTCTCCTCATCCCCTCAACACTAGTGGCTGACTGTATTAATTACTTTTCTATTACTGAGGTAAAACTCCATGACCAAAGCAGTTTATAGAAAGAAAACATTTAATTGATCTCACAATTTCGGAGGTTTAGGGTACATGATGGTAGAGCAAAGTGGGGGGGGAACAGCAGAGAGTTCATTTTTTGATCTGTAGGAGGGAGGGAGGGAAGGAGGGAGGGAGGGAGAGAGAGAGAGAGAGAAAGCACATGCAGTGGGAATGGCAGCTTTTAAAAGCACACAGCTTGCTCCCTGGGGCACACCTTCAACAAGACCACACCTCCTAATCCTTCTCAAATAATTCCACAAACTGGGAACCAAATATTTGAATATATGAGCTTGTGGGGCCCATTCTCATTCAAACTGCTACACTGACCTTCTGAGGGAGGGGAAAGGCCCTTTCAGGACCATGAATGTAGATGAAAACCCTGTACTACTCACAGAGTTTCCCACTTGCATGTTAAACGTCTTTCCATTGACATAACTTTGCATTTCATGTCTTCACAAAGGAATTGCTTTGTGGCAATCTGATATCAGTGACACACAGGGAACATTTACTTTTTAAATATTATTTTTGTGGAAAGCATGTGTGTGCCATGGTGTGCATATGGAGGTCAGATTCCCACATGGGTTCTGAGGATTGAACTTATATCATCAGGTGATGTCAAGACTCTAACCCAGAAATGTGAAAAGGTCTTTAGTATCCTTAGGCCCCAGGCTGTGTGGATGGCGGTGGGGCTGGCTTACAGTTTCCTGGCTTCTTAAGGGGGTTGCACCATTTCACCAAACACAAAAGACAAAGCGCTTCATGAACTATATATGGGTGTTAATCATTTGACTAATGACTAAGTGAATGAATTCTGTCACTTTTTTCAGGATGCTAGAGAAGGAAGCAACATTTCATAAGAACTACTACATATCCCAGATGATAAAAAGGAAAGAGAATTAAAGTATTATTCTTGCAAAGAGGAAACATGACCTGTTTATGATAAACATTGATGGGAAAGACCAATTGAAGAAAAATAACTATGTTTTTTATTCTTATATATTTGACATCTTTGGAAGGTGATGTACTTTACTAATTTAAATGATAGGCTTTCACCGTGTCATATTAAAATTTCATGGCTGTGCCCTGCTACAGAAAGAAGTCTTGTTCTACTTCTGAATGGACCCCAAATGATCTATTCTATTTTTAAAATCTTACTTTCCAGAAGGGTACTGTTCATTGAATTAAGAATTGTTCTTTTAAATGGTTGCAGTATTTGATGCCTAGCACATTCCTAGAATGATGTAGTGAATTAAAAATCCTTCAACAAAGCAGGCCAAAGGTCAAGATAAATCCTACTTTGGATAGAAACTTGATTCCTCTTTTATTAAGACCAATCTTTGAACCTGTAGTTGAAGATGCTTATTGCTTGACATCTTGATGTGAGGCAATGTTTCTTAACTATAGCGCCCTCTCATCATAATTCAGCCCCTGCCTCCATCACTCTTTCATTTTTGAGATTGTAAGTTAGTTACATTTCTCCCTTACCTTTCTTCCCTACAACCCTTTCTATATACTCATCTCCTCCCCACCACTATCCTTCAAATTCATGCGCTCTCTCTCTCTCTCTCTCTCTCTCTCTCTCTCTCTCTCTCTCTCTCTCTCTTGCTAATTGTTGTAAATAAACTGTGTTCAGTCTGTGTAATGCTGCCTGTGTGTATGTTTTCAGGACTGACTATCTGGACAATCAGTTTGCATGCTCTTCCCTGGGAACGGCCACCACTCCCATTTCCTCAGTTCCTTATGTTGGGTTCAGGCTCCATGGGCTTTTCTCCATCCAGTTTAGAATGTTCACTGGTATCCTCCTTGTTTAGTTGGTATTTGGACAGTTTGTGGACTTAAGACTCACTCAACAAGAGGGAGACCATGCCTGGTCCTGGAAACCTGCTAACTACTCAGTGCTAGTGACGTCGTGGTTTTTAAAGAAACGACAGCTGCTAAATCTCTAACAATAATCTCTAAACGTTTGTCTTTCTGTCCACAGATAAGAGTAGTCTTCCTTCCTCATCAAGGAAATGTGTGTTTCAAACAGATGGAGACGTTTCAGAAAGCCACAGCCTCCAGCATTTTTACCAAGCTGTCTTTCTGTCTACTTCATGCATTACCACTGGATGAAACTTTCTTAATCTTAGGGGAATTTCAGTCATCATCATTTTTAAGGAATCATATGGGTAGATGGTCATTTGTTGATGAATTTCCCTTATCAGCCTCCATATGTCTGTGGGATCCATAGTAATGGCTGCTCTCTTACTCTTACATTGTGTCATATCAATTTACTAGGAATGGAAACACTCTTGGAAGAAGGAAGGAGCCTTATAAGACTCAGGAAGTTCACAAAACTTACAAGGCTCAAGAAACTCAGAAAGTCGCAAGATTCACAAGGCCCCTCCCCAAGGTTATCAAAGCAGTAATGACTGATGAGCAAAACAGAGTCTTCAGTAGAGCAAAGGAGAGTCTTCAGCAGAGTCCACTGCAAGTCAGGCACATCCTTCCTGGGTCCTCAGCCGAGCTGCCATGGGTCTTTTGGTGATACAGCTTCCTTTGAATTACCTGTGCTCCTGTAGGTAACCCCATGTGGAGGTTTTAATGAGAATGGCTTCCATAATCGCATGTATTTTAATACTTGGTCCCCGGTTTGTGGAACTTTTCGAGAAGGATTAGGAGGTGTAGCCTTGTTGGAGAGGGTGTGTCACTGGGGACAGGCTTTGAGGTTTCAAAAGCCTCTGGCTACCATTGTCAGTTCTCTCTCTCTCTCTCTCTCTCTCTCTCTCTCTCTCTCTCTCTCTCTCTCTCTCTCTCTCTGTGTGTGTGTGTGTGTGTGTGTGTCTGTCTCCCTCTGTGTGTCTCTCTCTCCCCTTCACTCTGCCTCCTCTTATGGATGAAGATGTATGCTCTCAGCTATTTCTGCCATCATGCCTTTGCTCTACTACCATGGACTCTAACTCCCCCAAACTGTAAGCCCCCATAAACTTTCTTCTACAAGCTGTCTTGGTCACTGTGTCTTATCATAGTAACTAACAAACCTGAGTCAACTCATTGGTTGCAGACATAACCAAATTCAAATCCTGGAGATAAGATAAGGAGCCAATCCTGGATCTTCCAGGTGGTCCTCAGAGAAGTAAAGAAGACC